>NW_023662795.1:5000-15689 GCF_015228065.2 Penaeus monodon | reverse complement strand
AAAGCCTTCTTTGAAGGGGAAATATTCTTGCAGTGATAGGGGAAAAAAAAAATTTACACAAAAATTAAAAAGAAGATTTTTATCCAAAGATAGGAAAAAAAGAAAAAAGAACAGTTTTGACATTAAACCATTTTAGCAAACTTTTCAATGATATATCCACACACTAACCCCATTAAGGGTGAATATAAACTAATTTAGGATACCCTTGTATGCCTTTCGTCGATTAAAAAGACATTAGATGTATTAGAATCTATCCGAAAACAATATTTTATAGGGAGTTATTTAAAAACACTGAGAGATAATACCAAGATGGGTCAGTGACTATAAAGCCCACACAAAACCGAAAAATACCAATAGAAAAGGTGAAAGGGACAGAGAGACCCACCTCCCCAAAAAACTGTTTACAGCTTTCCTTTAAAATTTCAAGAAGCTAGAATGAAGAGGATAGGGAACGAGCTTAAAACAATCTAAGTTTACAGACTATAATTTTCCCACTGCAGCGAGTCGCCAGATAAGCTGAAACAATTAATAACCTATTTGAACGGGAGAAAGTCTGAAAGATGGATATAGGACAAAAATTATGATCAACGATCCTAATGTAGTACATGTAGGCCTAACCTCATACAGACAAGTACATTTAGCGAAAGGAAAATAAATCGACGATTGGGCTAGGATAGGTGCCTTCAGCAGCAGCATTTTGGAGTGCATGCCACAATCTAAAAAGGAAAATTTTTAATTAATTCGTTCCTTAAGTCATGACACAGGGGTCATGACTGTGTGTGTGTGTGTGTGTATTGTATGTGTGTGTATGTGTATGTGTTTGTGTATGTGTATGGTATGTGTATGTGTATGTGTATGGTGTTGTGTGTGTGTTGTGTGATTGGTATCTCCTCATAATAGGAAATGCGATACATTAATGATGGAACATCCAATTATTGGGGACATCCAAGGTCATACATTTGATACATATTGCTTTTTTACTGTCCTTAGAAACCATTACCGCAGAATCCATGCTCGCGTAGTTACTCGAAGGAGGGGAGCGGGTGGCATCATTTACGACATGAGTCGTGAGCCACGGCTTTCGCTGTTCCCCACGAAAAGGTAATACTGTTCCAAACCTCCCATTCGCTCTCACTCTCTCGGAACTAGATTACACCCCGCCATACAGCTCCATGTAAATATATTACATTTTACTGCTCAGGAGGAAGCTTACAGGTTTTTGGAAAGGCCACGCGCCTGCAATAAATCAGGTTGTACACTGCAATTTGTGCAATTTGGGGTCTATTTTTTGACTCAAGGCAGAAAGTGAAGGCTACAAAGCGCTTAATATTTTGCACACGCAAAAACTGCAATAAATCAGGTTGTACAGTGGGCAACATACCATGGTTTTAAATTTTCTCCAAACAAGACCATGGCTATATTTAGGAGAAAAACCCACTGCAATTTGTCCAAGAGGTGAAGTACTTGGTCTAATTTTTGACTCAGGGTTACATGAGTGCCTCACATCAAACAGTTAAAAATGAAGGGTACAAAGTGCTTAATATTTTGCACATCTATCTAGGGGGCAGACGCACAAAGCTTCTGTGGCTTTACCGAGTGCTTTTTCATAGTCGCTTGACTATGGATGTGCTTATTCATCGGTTCATAATGAAGCTTTTAGCATCTGTACTGGGACTTTCAGGTCTTCGCTGTGGAGTCCATGTATGCTGAGAGTGGAGAAAACCTCTTCATTACACGGGAATACATGAACCTGATTTACTACACGAGACTACAAAGGATTCTGGGAAACTTTTTACATTCAGATTTTATTTTCAAAACCCCCTGAGGATAGCTGATCCTATGGTAGGAGAATGAGGAATCTTGTGGAAGATCTTAAACTAAATTCACTAAGGTTCTGGCTGTTGGAATTCCCCCAATTCCCCCCTTGGACTAATCAAGTCGAGCTGGATTTGGTCAGAATTGGGGAAAAGGGGGGAGGTTCCAAGCAGAAGTCAGAGAGAGATTTCTTCAGCACCAAGAATCAGATGAAAATTTTTATAGATGGTTCAAAATCTGAAAATGGTGTGGGCTTTGCAGCAGTGAGCAGAAGGAAGACTGCATTTGGCAGTCTTTCTCCAGCAGCCTCGATCTTCACTGCAGAGTTACATGACATTCTTGCAGCATTTAAAGATGACTAGAGATCTAACAAACATTCTATTGTAATTACTGTGACTCTCATGGTGCCTTGCAAGTAATCAGAGCTTAAACTTATATATCTGGTAGTGATGGAGGTTCAAGATTGGCTTGCACCGATGTCAACATGTAAAAATGATAACTTGTGTTGGGTGCCAGTGCATGTTGGGTATCAGTGGTAAGAGTGAATGATGGGAAAGGCCAAGGCAGCTGCCACTCAGCCCTGGGGAGCTCGTTTTCTCCCCTACACCCAACCTAAAAACCAGCATCAGGAGTTGTCTCTCAGCAATAAATGGAAAGGAACAGTGGAGGCGTACCTCTAGAAACAAACTGCGAGAGATTAGAGATGCCCTTTGGGCAGTTGGTGACCAGCATCCATCCCAATAAAAAAGTAGAAATTGTATTAACAAGAATCGGGCACAAAAGACTGACTCATGAGCCAATGATGGCTAAAAGTGAAGCATTTTGTGAGGGATGCCAAGAACCATTAATGGTCGCAGATGTAGTGGAAAGATGTGCATCATTCTCAGACCATACACTGAAAAATGTAAGGGGGACGATTGTGACATAGAGGGTTTTTTTAGTTTGCTTAGGGAGACTAATATTTTCAATAAAATTTAAATTTACGCATAATGTTTATGCAAAAATTGTATACATCTAGAGCATAATATTTATGCTTGATTTTTAATATATTTATTGCTATTTGAAAGATATTTATTGATAGATTTTCAAGTTTAAAAAAATTTAATTCAACAAGGGATTCGCTGCTAATGACCTTAGCTGTTGACGCGGCCGATTATTTTAAACAATCAATCAATCATTCTTATTCTGTTTGTTTATTCGGTTCTTTTTTACCTCATCAAATAAAGATGGCCAAGTAGCCAGGACATCCAGAATGACTTCGTCCGAAGAGACGAAAATGTGTTATTGGGGTCAACGCACGAATTGCCGTAGATGCCACCACAGAAGCAATTAGATCTTCCCATGTCTAGACAGATAAGGTATGCAGTCTTGACGCATAACAGTACTAACGATAATTCATTAACATCAGAAGTACACCCGCCAGCAGAGGATGGATTTACAGAGGCATTTCCTCTTTTATGGGCATTCCAGTCTTTTAAGGAAATCAGGAAGTTGTATCGTGGCTTCGGCCAATCGAGAATGCAACGTTGCCGCGGACAAATGAATATTTCTGAAGATTAGCAGTTCACGCGCGGCGGTACTGCTGAGCTCATTATCCATTCTCCCGTTTTAATGGAATTAAAGAAAATATGTGTGAAATTCGAGACAGTGTGTTCATTTTATTGATTTCTTTAATCTATTGAATAACTTTCAAGGCATGTGAGATTACCCTCGCTCGATGGAGTACCAGATGAATGGATAAGGTGTATATTCTTGAAAGGGGTCTTCCTCAGTGGCTGTGAGGAGCATTAGCTTTGAAAGAGAACGACCCTCTGGAATTACTTGATTACGAAAGCAAAGAGATTAGGAATGTATAAACGAGACAACAGAGAACTGAGTGACTGCTATAGCATCGTTTAATTTTTTTTACTATCGCAAAATTATACATTCATAATGTGAAATATTGTAGGGGAAGGCAAACTACGACTCCCGTAGCAAATAACGTGCTTTGATGTTATACCCTATGACAGGACAGGACATTTGATGAGAAACTCCCCTTTCCAGTAGCCCATGGGATGCGACCGTTCTCGGTTTATGCACAGCGAATTCCCAAGGAATACATGATAAATAATGTTTGTATAAGGATATAGCAACCAAAGCTGCACATGTTACTGATCATATAAGAACTGGAAGACCTTTGATGACGTTAAAAATCAATCGGATTATGGGCACCTGATCATACTCTTTTTAAAAAACTATATGAAGGAAAAAAACTAAATCTACGTTCGTCCTTTCTCCCGTACCTTACCAGGAGCTTCTGATCACTTTTTTCGTACAACACAGAGTGTGAGCTTATTATTTCAGCTTAGCGAAAAGATAATATGTAATCACGATGTAAAACACGTGAATTTCCCGGGAGAGATTTTGCTCGGGGTGGACTGGTTGCAAACGTTTTAATTTTAGATTGGTAGCATATCACTCTCCCATACGTAATCATTTTACTTTGAATTTGGAGTATGGATCAAATTCACTTTGCGTCGAGACAGTAGTTTGTCCCCCAAATGTGGGATATTGTTTCTGGCATTGCCCTCGAATGAGGACTGTATAGTAATTTGCCATGGTTAGGGGTATGATGGCTCAGGTTGTGATTCTTTGGTTTGGATAAATTAATAGGTAATGAGATAAAGACCAGTAATTTTAAAAGGGGATACCCACTACACATAAAAGAAGTGATTATGTATATTATGTATATGAATCTCGCAAAGATAGCTTGTCGAAAGATGGTAAATATTTGCATTTAAAATTTTGCATTAAGGCTGGTTAGTGTTTTTAATAATTACTTTTATCATGAAAATTTTTTAAAATAATAATTTCATTTTCAAGGTATGATGATGATGGTTTTTGGGTTTGATTAATTTAAATTTGCTATGGATGAAACTAGTGAATCAGCCCAAACAGCATTTTGAAAAATTTAACAGACGATTTTGATGTTTCGCTTAGGTGAAGCAGACTTTGGGTATGGCTATGATGATTGATCTATTGCCTCAGTGAGTGCAAAAGTTTGCCTATTTAACACCGTAAAGGAATTTTTTTATTGTTAAGGCCAGCCCTTTATCATCTCGGATCCAGAAGACGAGATGAGCTGTTATTTGTGTTGCGAATTATTCCAAGCTATTTGGGGAATCTGCTCCATAGGAAAGATTCCTAATATTAGCCCTTGTATCCTCACCCGATGCAAACCAATACGCACTCGATAGGAGAAGCTCGGAGAGTGTCCATGTGAAGATTTGAGAATAGTGCGTTAAGAAGCTGTTAGGCAGAGTATAGAACCATCTACATCTCCTTTGTTATCTCTCATGATTTTAGTAAAAAAGGAAGATGGGGATTTTTTTTTGCATAGGTTACCAACTGACAAGAATCACTAGCAGTTGCCTCCCCCGTGCAAATTTCGTTTCTTGGAGACCTGAAGTGGAGCCAAAGGACAGATCAAAGACTACTTTTGGTATGGATTTCGCTTATTTATTTTTTGTAGGATGCTATCGTCTTGAAACCGCACCGTCGACTTTTCGAAGATCCATAACTGCAGTCTTAGCCCAATTTTGGGAGAAACATCCCTTTTGTTTACGTTAAGGACATTTTATCAATCTCAATGAAATATGGTTTTGTTAGTCAGGCTGGATTTAGGCTTAATGTAGCTGGAATTTCTCTAAATTTCTAGGTTTCTTGGTGAGAACTCTGGGTGGCTTTTTACCAGATCAAGAGGTCTTCAAAAATGCAATCCCCACCATTTTCGGTGCCACAAGGTTCTTTTGGAGAGGCACGTGGAAAATTTTTGCCACGTGGCCGTCACTTTAAATAAGGCATTTAACGAAAAAAAGGAAATTTGTGTTAGCAGATGAACACCAACACGCCTTTGAACAGCTTCAGGATAAGCAATAACTGCTTCCCTATTAAGTAACCCAGACTTAAGCAGTTGCTTACTATTAAGGAAAAATTGAGGGAGTCTGAATGTATCTTTCCTATTGTAGATTTGGAAGCTCTTGCATTTACTAGAGTCAGTGTGTAATTATAATGCCTACTTGTATCATCATCGGGATGGGGGGGGGCTAGTGCCGACAATGGTGCATGACCGCATCCACCCCCTATTCCAGCCTCTCATGGCTCATTAATTTAATTGGCCATGCATATTATAAGCTACCCTCCGCAAGCAAATGCTATGAAAAAATCCATGATGTGGTGGGAAGGGTTCCCTGGCAACTCTGATAGGACAGCATCCACAAGATCGGAATAAGATATTGCCGCATATACGTCTTGCCTTGAATACAGCTGTAGACAGCAGTGTGAGTCAAACCCTTGTAGTTATTAATGGTATGTGATAGTTATTTGTTCCAACCTTGCTGACTAATTATCAGAAACTGGAAGAGGAGGCTACTCCGCAGGAGACTACACGATGCCCAGAAACGCAATAGAATCGGCAAGAAACTCAAGGGAGAGATGGGCTCGTGACTATGGCCAAAAAGTAAGACGATTCTTGGTGGTGTAGCAACGCTTGCGCTCTAGTGAAGTAGGTCTGTCTGCATCATGAAGAAAGTGGGACCTTTGAATTACTTCGTCCAAGAACCCTGTACACCAAACGAGAACGTTAAGTGTCTTATAAACCAACTGAGAAGGAATGTTCCACGAGAGAAATTCGTATTCTCGAAGGCATATGATCTACTGACGATCACGATAATGACCATGACGATGGTAGATGATTAAGATATCCTGGTTGTGCTAGTTGCAGAATGCCTTGTCTAAATTATTGTTATTCCAGCATTAAAATTCACCTGGTGGAAGCCGTTTTGCAGCCCGGGTAGCACGCCAACCTTTGGTTGCTGCGCTTGTAGGGTGAGGATACTCTGCATTCGCTCCAAGGCTCCCCACTCATAATAGAAAATGCGGCCCACCTACTACCTTATTAGCTTGTATTTATGATTATTAAAAGTTTTTTTTATGAAGTTTTAATATACATTTATTTTACTAAAGATGATAATGAAAGACAAAGAGGTATGAGAGACAACGGTCTTTGGGTCTTGGTGATGGCCAGTCGCTTGTGGAGAAACCCCAGACTCGGCCTTCTGTACAACTCGGAGAAAAGTGGCTGTGAGAAGTGTTTTTATTTAGGGTAACAGGAGACACTTGTATTGATTTATCAAGCGAAGTGATAGACTGGTGCCTCTTTTCCCTGTGCTTTCTTAGTTACTTTACTTTCTTGTGTTTCATTTTAGTGTTTTACGTTTTTGTGTTTGAATTTAGTGTTTCAAGTTCATGTGTTTTATCTTTTAGTGTTTTTTTATGTTAATATAGCAAATATAATGTTTTACATACACTTGAAATCATTCTGTGAAATGAAAGGATTAGACCAAGAGAGATTGTAAAACGAAAGGTAATGTAGATAAAGCGACCAGGAACAGGATATATACTGTGTCACACATCGCGGAACCACGGTGAGTTTGGGAAGCAAACCCCCACATTCGTTTCTCCTCGGCTAAGACACCTTACCGAACACTTTACTCTCGCACCCCACTTTTACTTTTCCCTCTCTCACACACACACGCACTACCCACTATTTCTCTTTCCCTTACACTCTTCTCGTACACTGTATCATCAATACTCTTATTACAACATTTGGTGCATATGGAAGGGGGAACGGGAGATAGAATTTGATTTTGAGGGAGGGGGGAATAAAAAAAACCGTTAAATGGCACCCCTTATTTATATATGTTTATATAGAGCGAGAGATATATTAACACACACACACACACACAAACATATATATATATAATATTTTATATATATAATATATATATAATATATAATAAATATATATATATATATATAGATGTAATACACACACATACACACACACACACACATACACACACACACACACACGCACAAATATATATATTATAATATATATTTTAAAATATATATAATATATATTATATATATATATATATAATATTTTATATATACACACATACACACATTCATATACACTTAACCGACCTGACCCCCTTCGTTCCCCCCTCTCTTCCACTCTGAAGAGGAAAACCCGGTGGATTTCGAAACCGTTTTGTGTGGGGTGTGGTGGGAATATATGTATGTTAATATATTATATATAAAATATATATATATAAAATATAGATATATATATTATATAATTATATATATATTATATATTTTATATATATATATATATATATATAAAATAATATATCATAATATATATATATATATATATATATATATATATATATATGTATATATATATATTTATATATATATATAAAATAATAAAATTATAATATTATAAAGTATATTATGATATATATATATTAATATATATTATATATATATTATATATATATTATATATATATAATAATATATTTTTTTTTTTTTTTGGTGTTTTTTTTAATATGTATATATATACTATAACTATTATAATAGTAGATTTATCTTATTTTCTTTTTTGTGTGGAATTCCCCATCGTTAATTTAGATGAATCAAAAAAAACCAACGCTCCGCCCAAAGATTTTTGGAAAAAAAAAGGGGGCTAGTCAGCAAAAATTTTAGCGATAATCCCATAAAACAATTAGAAGACATTTACCCTCACCAGAGTGATTTTTTGCAGCAAAAAAACCGTTGTTTTTCCCCCTGCGAGGTTTTTTCAAACCCTCGTCGCCACGGTAAGATAGAGGGGCACCTTTTTTCTTTTTTTTCTATATTTTTTCCCTTTTTTTTGCTCTCGCTAATACATTCCAAGAACAACGAAAGCAAAAAAACGTAGTGGAAGACGATTGATTATGTAAGGGCAAGTTTTGCTTGGTATAAGTTTGCGATAAAACCCTTTGAGAACATTTTTTTTAGCAAATAACTATTTAAAAGTGGGGGGGAGGGAGGGTGAATAAAGGGGGGGAAAATTTAAAGGAATAAGGGTAAGGGAAAGAGAGGAGGTGCGGAGAGAAAGGGATGAGATAAAGCGGAAGAGTGAAAGGGGGGCGAGAATAGAAAGGGAGAGGGGGGATGAAGGGGGGGTAAGAAGGTAGGCATGAAAGGGAATGAAGGGAAGAGAGGAAGGAAAATAATGGGGAAATGAAGAGAAGGGATAGATAGTAAAGAGGGGAAAAAAAATAGCGAAAAAAAAATAAAAGGGAAAAGGAAAACCCGAACGATACAAGTTTTAAGACTTCTGCTAATGATTTCCTTGGATATCTACGATTCGTTGAGCCTTTAAAGGGTGGGGCCCCGTAGTGAATACCCGTAGCGATATGGTGGGTATAAAGTAGCCTTTAAAGCAGCTGCAAAATGCAGTACAAGGGAAGATTTGTGCTACGTTAAAAATACCGTGGTTTGTCTAACTTTATCAGAGAAATCCCCCCCGGAGAATATATCTTGCCTCTCGACTAACGTTATGGGACACACCCCCACAACATATGTAGTATGGTGTAGCTTTTGTTAAAAATAAAACAAAACACACACAACACACACACACCACACACACCACACACCACCACACACAAAAAAACATTATTAATATAAATATAATATATAAAATAATAATATATAAATATAATATTTTTATAATTGGGGTATATATAAAATATATATATTTAATAATTTTATATATATATATAATATATATATTTTTTTTTTTTTTTTTTTTTTTTTAACATATATTTTAATATATATATAATAATAATAATTATAAAAATAAATAATATATAAAAATTTTAAAATATATTATAATAATATAATATATATATATAAAAAATAATATATAATATACATTATTTATAATAATAATAATATAATTAATATATATCGGGGATTGTGGTGTGTGTGGTGTGTGTGTGTGTTGTGGGGTATCAAAATATAAAAAATACCACTATATGGTATAAATATAAATAAAATATATATATATATATAATTAATTTAAAATATATTAAAATAATACATTACAAACCAAAAACAATAATTCACCAAAACCCCACCACACCCCACAAAACACAACACACCAAAACACACACACACCACAACACCCCCACACACACCCCACAATGATGATGAGGGAGCTTTGAAAAAAACACACACACACCAAAAAAGAAAACGGGAAAACAAACAACACAGAGAATTTTTAAAAAATAAAAATAAAAATAAAAAAAAAAAAAAAAAAAAGAAAAAAAAAAAAAAAAAAACACAAAAAAAACAACAAAACTAAATTCCAACTAAACATAAATACAAACAAAAAAAAAATATAAATAATAATAAAATATTATTAAAAATAAATTAATTTTAGATAAAAGGAAAAAAATATAAAATTAAAAAGAAAAAAGAGAAAAAAAAAAAATAAAAAAAAATAAAAATAAAAAAAAAATAAAAAAAAAAAAAAAATTTTTTAATAAAAAAAAAAATTAAAATAATAATAAAATTAATATAATATATGTTTTTTGAAAAAATAAAAATTATATATAATTTTAAAAATTTAAAAAAAATAAATATATATAATAATATATATTATATAATATATAACACACAAAAAATATACTAAAAAACCACCAACACACACACAACAAACCCCACCACACAATATAAAAAAATTGTGGTAGTAATAGAAGTAGTCATGGTAGTAGAATGATAAAATTATAGTATTTTTATTTTTTGTAATCGGTTTTGAGTGGGGCTTGTTAGAGAGAAAAATTTTTTTAGTTGGAATTTCATTTTATTTTCATATTTGTTTCGTTATATTGAGTTTGCATTTATGGTAAGAGGGGGTTTGGGGAAGACAAGATGTAAATTTACATTACCAGCTTTAATAACTAATAAAAAGAATAGCACTAGATTGGCAAAT
>NW_023662794.1:0-54167 GCF_015228065.2 Penaeus monodon | reverse complement strand
TTTTTAAAAAAACATTTTCACTAGCTTTGTTTTAGCAGAGTGGAATAAAACCTGTAACCATCTGGATTTTTTAAGCAAAACACAAAAAAGAATTTTTTCCATGTCATAACTTTAATTATTCGGCCCAATAAACTTGCATAAACATCTACTGCTTTCCCTGAAAAAAGGTGCCTAACCCCCGGGGGATAGCTTCCTTTTTTAAATTTTAAAAGATCACCCATCTTTAAAACCTTTTAATATAAAAAATATCTTCACTTCAAAAACATCGGGTAATAGGTCTCACAGAATCCTCTTTGAATACTGGGTGGGGAGGCATTATTACGGGTACGGTTTTTAATTTCAAGTTCATGAGGGGTCGTACCTTGGTTTTTTGTAACGCTCTCTTTTACCTCTTTTTTTTCCCTGTAGATATTTTCCGTTTGTCACATCCCAATATCGGGGGAAAACGAAATACTTTAGCGGGTCTAATACAAAAAATGTAAATTTCCCATAAGTTTTTTCTCTATGTTAGGCCTCCCCCAAAAATTGAACTCCTTCCCCTAAATTATTTACATACTTTTTAAAAACCTTTTTCCTACTTTACTTGAGCAGAGTGAAGTAAAACCCTGTAACCATCTGGAGTTTTAAAAAAAATTTTCCGAGTGTGTGTGTTCGTTGCGTGTGTGTTTTGGTGTTGCGTGGCGTGTGTTTCGGTGTGTGTGTTGTGTGAGTATGTGTGTTCCGTGTGTTGTTTTCGGGGAGTGTTTTGGGGTTCGTGTGAGTGTGTGTGTGGTTGTGTTTTGTGTTCGTGTGTTGTATGTGTGTTTCGGTGTGTGTGATTTTGTGCGCATGTTTTTTTGGTGTGGTTTATGCGTTTGTTTTTGGGGGTGTGGTGTGTTTGTTGTTGTTTTTGTGTTTTTTTGTGTGTATGTTTTTGTGTTTGTGTCTTTTTTTTTGTTTATGTGGTGTTTTGGGTGTGTGTTTGAGGGTGTGGTTTGAGGTGTGTGTTTGTGTGTGTGCGTGTTTGTGTGTGTGTGTATTTGTGTGTGTTGTGTGTTTTTGTGTGTGTGTTGTGTGTGTGTGTGTTTTTTTTTTGTTGTGTGTGTTTTCGTGTGGTGGTGTTTTCGTTTTTGGTGTCTTTTCGTGTGTGTGTGTGATCATGGTGCGGGGTTTTCGTGTGGTGGTGTGTGTTGCGTGTGTGTATATGTGTGTGCGCATTTTTTTCTGTGTGTTTATGCGTTTGTTTTTGGGTGTGTTTTTTTTTGTGTGTCTGTGTGTTTTTTTATTTTTTGTATGTTTCTGTGTTTGTTTGGTGTGTGTTTGTGTGTTTGTTTAGTGGTTGTTTGTGTGTGTGTGTGCTTGAGTGTGTTTGTGGGTTTGTTGTGGTGTGTGGGTTTTTGTGTGTGTGTGTTTTTATTTTTTTTTTGTGTGTTTGTTATTGTTGTGTGTATGTTATATCTGTTTGTGTGGTCTGCACATGGGGTTTTTCTGATGTGCGCAATCTGTGTGGGGTTGTTTTTTGGTGTGTGCGTTTTTTTTTTTTTGTGTGATTGGTGGAGTGTGTTTGTTTGTGGTTATGTTTGTGTGTATGTGGTTTTGTTTATCTATTGTCTTGTTTAGTTTGTGTGTGTTTTTTTATTTTTGGGGGATAAATCCCCGAAAATAATTAATTTTAAAAATTCAATTACATGGTTCAAAAATGAATATTAAATTCATAAAAATTATGAACCCAAAAAGGAAAACCCCAAAATATTCCGTCAACCCCAATAAAGTGATTAATTAACCCTTACCATGTGGGGAGCCGAGAGCGACTATAACGAGAAAAATGAACCCCTTTTATGGCCCACCTTGGCCATTTTACGGATGGCCCGTCCGAGCCTTTTTTCCTTGCCAAAACAAAACTGAACACCTGAACCAAAGCCTTCTCCTGCCCGCATTACAAGTCGCATACTTTTTGTCACAAAATTCTTACTAATATATCCCATTAGCGATCTTTTAAATCGAAAATGCTTTCCTTTAAATATATGTATATAATTATATATAATATATATATTATATATATATTATGTGTGTGTTGGTGTGTGTGTGTTTTGTCGCGTGTGTGAGGGGTTTTTGTTTGTGTGTGTGTGTTTGTTGTGTGTGTTTTTTGTGTGTTGTTGGGTTGGTGTGTTCGGGTGTGTTTGTGTTCGGTGTGTGTTGGTCGTGTGGTGTGTGTATCGTGTGTGTGTGGTGTATTCTGTGTGTGTGTTCGCTTTTTTTGTGTTTGTATGTTTCTGTGTTTGTGTGTGTGCGTGTTTTTTTTGTTTGTTTATGTGGTGTTTTAGTGTGTGTGTGTTTTGGTGTTTTTTTTATTGTGTGTTTTTATGTGTGTTTTAGTGTGTTTGTGTGTATATGTTGTTTTATTTTTTGTGTTTGTTTTGGTTTTTTGTGTTTGTTTGTATGAAATTTTATATTTTTTTTGGTTGTGCACATGTGTTTGTGCATATCGCATATTGTGTGTGTGTGTTTGTGTGTGTGTTTTTGTTGTTTTTGTGTGTGTTTTTTTGGTGTTTTTGTGTTTTGTTTTTTGTTTGGTGTGTGGTGTTTGTTTGCTTTTTTAGAGATAAATCCCCCCTGTTGATGATGTTGTATGTGTGTGCGTATTTTTTTCTTTGTGTGTTGTTTATGCGTTTGTGTTTGTGTGTGTTTGTTTGTGTGTGTTTGCTTTTTTTGTTATTTTTGTGTGTGTGTTTGTGTGTGAGTGTGTGTGGGTTTTAGTTGTGGTGTTTTTTGTTGTGTGTTTTTGGGGTTTTGTGTGTGTTTTTTTTGTGTTTGTGGTGTGTGTTTTGGTTTTGTGTGTGGGGGTTTGTGTGTAATGTGGAGTATATGTGTGTTTTTATTTGTTTGTGTTTGTTTGTGTGTATGCCATTGTTTGTGGTATATTAATTTTTTGTGTGTGTGTGCACATGTGTTTTGCATAGGGAATCTTGTGTGTGTGTGTGTATTTTAAAAGGAAAGACATTATGTATTTAAAGATCGATAATGGCAATATTTTGTGACAAATAAGCTGCCCTTGTAATTCGGACAGAAGAAGGGGTCCAGGTGTTCAGGGGTTCAGTTTGTTCATTGTCCGGAAGAAGGGGGTCGTGACGTGGCCTCCGTGGGTTGTGCGTGGCCAAGGGGGGGCCACTGGGTAGAGATTCACTGTCCCCGTTATAGCGCTTTCGAGCATCCACACATGGGAAAGTTTTAATTAGGGTTTTTGGGTTGACGAGAAATCTGGGTTTTCCTTTTTTTGTGTGTGTGGGGTATAGAATTTTTAAAGTTTACTTGAATCAGGGAAAGTTAATTATTTTCGGGGGTTTTTCTCTGAAAAACATACACAAACACACCACACACAAAACAAAAACACACACCAAAAACACACAAACACTACACAAACACAACTAAACAAACACACACACCATAAAGAAAAACAATACACAAAAGCCACACACACACATACACAAAGACACACAAAAATAAAAAAAAAAAAAAAAAAAAAAAAAAAAAAATACCAAACAAAACAATCAAAACACACGAAAATAACCCCAAAAAAAAACGCAAAAAACGGGGAAACACCCAACAAAAAAAAATAAAAACAACAACAAAACACACCAAAAACACCACACAAAAAAAACACACAAAAAACACACACAAAAACAACACAAAAACAATTAAAAACACAACACACAAAAAAACACACAACAGAAACAACAAACACAAAAACACCCCCAAAAACTCACAAAAAACAAAACACGGGACATTACAAAACACACACAAAACCACAAACAACATACAAAAGAAAAAAGAAAAAAAAAAATAAAACAAAAAAAAAGAAAAAAAAGGGGGAAAAAAAAAAAAAAAAAAGAAAAGAAATTAAGGGAAGGAAAATTTTTTAAGGAGGAAATTAGAACCTCCACAACACAAAAACTGACAAAACAAACAAACAAAATCATTTTTCCATTTAACAGGCACTTTACAAAAAAACTAAACATAACGAAAACGGCAACACAACCAGTCCCAAAACCCCTCAAAAAACGAAACGTAAACCCCTTCCCCCATTTTAATTGGGGTTTTTTCACAAATCTTTCAGGGAATGACAGTGCCCCCTCACAGTATCACCATAAAGCAGTTCAAAAGGAGAAAAGGCTTGTATGGTTCGCTCGGAATTCCCTAATGCGAAAAAAAGAGTCGCTTTAACCCATTCCAAACTAATACGGAATCGAAGAAACATTTAACTAGAGGGAAAGTTTCTGTTATGGAAGATAATAAGAAAACTCTAGTCCACTGACATGATGTCAGGTCAAAGTATGGAGTAAGTGTTCAGCAGCATTAAACAAGAACAGCCGGAATCTCGGACTCAGAGCTTTGTCGAGAACCAAGAACATTGATGGTGCCACAAAGTAAGAATTTACCAGGCGATGTTCTGTCATCCAACGAAAAATTGATGGTAGAACTAGATTGTCGTTTGAAAGCAAAAAGGGTTTTAAGGGCAACGTTGCCACAACAATATCTTGATAATATCTGCATTAGCGATCTTTAAATACGTAATATTCATTCCCTTACAAGATGGGTGGGTGTTTGTCTGTATGTTTGTTGTGTGTGTTCGTGTGTGTGTGTGTTCGAGTGTGTGTGTGTTCGTATTTTCATTTGATTTGTGTTTATGCGGTTGTGTTTGTGTGTGGTGTTTAGGGTTTGAGTTTGTGTGTGTTTATGAGTTGTGTTTCTGTGTTTGATGTTTGTGTGCTCCCCTGTGTGTTTTTTTTTTTTTTGTGTGTGGTTTTCCTTTGGTTTTGTGTGTGTGTGTTTGTATGTGGTGTGTTTTTGTATGTGGTTGGGGCTTGATGTGGGGTTTTTGTTTATGCGGTGGTTTGGATGTGGATGTGTTTTGGTATGTGCTGTGTGTTTGCATGTGGTGTGTTGTTGTGTGTGTGTGTTTGTGTGTGTGTGTGTGTTTGTTGGTCGCGTGTGTGTGAATACGTTTCGTCTCCCAGCTTCATAAGGAGTAGACGTGCGTTCTCTTCAGAAAACATTGCCCAATATCTGGGGAAAACGCAAGACTTTAGTGGTCTAATATCATAAAAAGAATGGAAATTTTCTCAGTAAGATTTCTCTATGTTACTGGCCTCCACCCATAAAATGAAAATCTTCCTAAATTATTTACATAATATTTCAAACCATTTCACTAGCTGATCATGTGTGCGTGTGTTCGTGTGTAGTGTGTGTGTGTTCGCGTGATTGTGTGTTGATATGTGGTGCGCCATTTTTTTCTGTGTTTATGCGTTTTGTGTTTGGGTGTGTGTATGTTTGTGTGTCTGTGTGTGTTTTTGGGTTTGTATGTTTCGTGTTTGTTTATGCTGTGTGTGTTTGTGTATTGTTATGTGTGTGGTTTGTGTGTGTGTGTGCTTGAGTGTGTTTGTGTGCGTGTTGTGTTGTGTGTGTGTGTGTGGTGTGTGTGGGTGTTTTTTATGTGGTTTGTGTGTTTGTTATGCTTGTGTGTATATGTATGTTTGTTGTGTGTGTCTGCACATGTATTGGGGGTTCTGGCATGTGCGCATATCTGTGTGTGTGTGTGTTTGTGTGTCGTGCGTTTTTTTTTTTTTCTTTTTGTGATCTTGGTGTTTGTTTGTGTGTGATGTTTGTGTGTAATGTGTTGTTGTTGTATCTTTTGCTGTGTTATGTTTGGTGTGTTTGTTTATGGTTGGCGGGGTAATCCATCGAAAATAAATTAGCTCTTAAGGTCATTTAAATGACTCTAAATGAATATTAAATTCCATCTATTCATATGAATCCAAAAAGGAAAACAGAATGGAATATTCCGTCAATCCCAAGAAAGTGATTAATTGAACCCTTACCATGTGTGTGATGTCGAGACGACTATAACGAGACGTGAAACCCTTCTTAGTGGCCCACCTTGGCCATTTTACGGATGGCCACGTCACGAGCTTCTCCTGCCAATGACCGAAACTTGAACACCTGAACAACTAAGAACCTCTCTCCTGTCCGCATTACAAGTCGCATACTTATTTGTCACATTCTTACTAACTATATACCATTAGCGATCTTTTAAATACGAAAATGTCATTCCTTTACAATATATATATATATGTATATATATATATATGTGTGTGTGTTGTTTGTGTCTGTGTGCGTGAGTGTTTGTGTTTGTGTGTGTGTTGGTGTAGTGTATTGTGTGTGTTCGGGTGTGTGTGTGTTCGGGTGTGTTTGTGTTCGTGTGTGTGTGTGTGGTCGTGTGTGTGTGATTTCGTGTGTGTGTGTGTATTCGTTGTGTGGGTGTTCGACTTTGTTTTGTGTTTGTATGTTTCTGTGTTTGTGTGTATGCGTTGTTTTTCTTGTTGGTTGATGTGTGTGTTCTTAGTTGTGTGTGTGTGTGTGTGTTTTATGTGTGTGTTTTTTGTGTGTGTTTATGTGTGTTTGTGTGTATATGTGTGTTTATTTGTTTGTGTCTGTTTGTGGTTTGTTATTGTTTGTGTGTATGTGTATAGTTCGTGTGTGGCCACATGTGTTTGCATGTGCGCATATCCTGTCGTGTGTGTGTGTTTGTGTGTGTGTTTGTGTGTGTGTTTTGATGTTGTTGTGTGTTTGTTCGTTTTTTGTTTGTGGGTGTGTTTTTGTTTGTGGGTGTGTGTGTGTGTTTGTGTATGCTTTCAGAGATAAAATCCCGAAAATAATGAAATTTCCGTTCATTTACCGATGGTAAATAAATATTAAAATTCCATATAAATATGAATCCCAAAGGAAACAAGACTTTCTTCGGCAATCCCAATAAAGTTATTTATGTAATCCTTACCAATGTATGATGCTTGAGAACGAGTATATAACGAGGACAATGACACCTTCTTAGTGGCCCACATTTGCCATTTTACGGATGGCCACGTCACGAGCCTCGCTTCCTTGCAAGAACGAAATGAACACCTGAACAGTGACACCTTCCCTGTCCGAATTACAGTCGAATGGTTATTATGTCACATAAACTTGCTAATACATCCAATTAGCGTATATTGTACAAAATACGGATAACACTCATTATAGTTACAATAGAGTATATATATATGTGTCGTGTGTGTGTGTGTTGTTTGTCTGTGTTGTTTGTGTGTATGTGTGTGTTTGTGTGTATGTGTGTATGTGTGTCTTCTGTGTGTGTGGTTCGTGTGTGTCTAGGCGTGGTTCGTGTGTATGTGTGTTGTGTTTGTCGTGTTCAGTGTGTTCCTTTGTGTATGTGCGTGTTAGGTTGTGTGTGTGTGTGTTTGTATTCGGTTGTAATGTGGTGCGGGTGTGCGATGTGTGTGTATTCGTGTGTTGGTGTGTGCGTGTTGTGTGTGTTCGTGTGTGTGTGTTCGTGTGTGTTCGTGTGTTGTGTGTTAGTGTGTGCGTGTGTTCGTGTGTGCGTGTGGTTGGGTGTGTGTGTGTGTGTGGGTTACGTGTTGTATATGTGTGTGCGTATTTTTTTCTGTGTGTGTTTATGCGTTTGTGTTTGTGTGTGTATGTTTGTGTGTGTGTGCTTTGTGTTTATTTATGTTTCAGTGTTGTGTGGTGTGTGTTTGTGTGTGTGTGTTTGTGTCTCGTTGTGGTCTCTGTTTGTGTGTATCTGTGAGAAGTATATGTGTGTTATTGTTTTGTGTTGTTTGTTTGTGTGTATGCCATTGTTTGTGTGTATATGTCTTATTTGTTTGTGTGTGTGTGCACATGTGGTTCTGCATATGCGCATACTGTGTGTATGTTGTGTGTATGATTATAAGGGAATGACAGATGTATTTAAAAGATCGATAATGGCGATATTGTGTGACAAATAAGCATGCAATTGTAATTCGGACAGAAGAAGTGTCCAGGTGTTCAGGTGTTCAGTTTGTTCATTGTCCAGGAAGAAGGGGCTCGTGACGTGGCCATCCGTGGCTTGTGACGTGGCCAAGGTAGGGGCCACTGGGTAGAGATTCACTGTCCTGTTATAGTCCTTTCGAGCATCCACACATGGTAAGAGTTGATTAATTAGGTTATTGGGATTGACGGAGAAGTCTGGGTTTCCTTTTGGATTCTTTGTGTGTGTATAGAATTTAATGTTTACTAGAATCAGGTAAAGTTAATTATTTTCGGGATTTATCTCTGAAAGCATACACAAACCACACACACACACACAACAAAAACACACACACACAAAACACACACAAACAACACACACAAACAATAAAACACACCAATAAAAAAAACAAAACACAAACCACACACAAACAAACAAACACACACAAAACACAACACACACACAAAACACACACAAAACACACAACACACACACAAACACACAGAAAAACACACACACACACAAACACACACACACAACACACACACACATAAACAGACACACAAACAGAAACGCATAAACACACACACACACAAGATAAATTTTGATAATTCAAGTTGGTACTTTTATCAAAATTTACTTTACCATCTGTACCCCGGGGCTTTAAACCCTTCCACCGAATCCCTTCCACTAAGCACATATGGCCCTACGGGAAAGGTCAAGATTATTTACAACATCAGTTACTTCTCTAATGCGGGGGTTTCTCCCTTCTCCAGATCAAAGTATGACCGATTCGGAAAAACGGATGTCGGCATTTTTTGATCACCCTTTATTTTTATCTTTCACTTCAAATAATATACTATACGTGAATGCGGGTCCCCCTTTCCATTTGGGGTTTTTTTCCAACAAATCTTTCGGGAAATTTGACGTGGCCCCTCACAGAAATCCCCCCAAAAAGCATTTTCAAAAAGAAAGGCTTATGGTCGCTCGAATTTCCCCCCAATGCGAAAAATTCGTTTTAACCCCATCCAAATAATAGGGCCCTCAAAAATTAAAAACATTTAACAGAGGGAAATTCGGAAACCCCAAAGATAAAAAGGAAACTCTAGCCCCACTGACATGATTCAGGTCAAAATTCGGGAGTAAGTTTTTTTCACAAAATAACAAGAACACCCCGGGAACCCTGGGAGTTTTTGTCGAGACCCAAAAACCCCATTGAGGGGCCCCAATTAAGAATTTCCCGGGCGAGTTGTCTTTCAAATAAAAATTGAGGTAAACAAATTTTTGGTCGTTTGAAAGAAAAAGGGTTTTGGGGCAACGGGGTTCTTTTTTGCCCGACTTCACCAAAACCATGACATTTTTAATTTAGGTCTTGGGGGTTTTTCCCCCTCAGATTCTTCGGGAACCCAAACCGGGTTTGGTCTCCCATCCTTTCCCTTTCTGTGTACCCGTGTTTCTTTTTGGGAAAGATCCATGGGGCGGGAAAACCCCCTTATCTGAAAAAAAACCAAAAGCTTCATAAAGAGTAGACGGGGTTCTCTCCCCAAAACCATCCCAAATATCTGGGGAAACGCAATATTTGAGCGGGTCTAATATCATAAAAGAAGGTAAATTCCATACGTTTTTCTTATGTTCTGGCCCCATCCAAAAAATTTAAACATCCTTATTTCCCAACTTTTTAAAAACTATTTCTTTAAATCTTTACTTTAGCAGATTTGGAATTAAACTCTTTAACCTTTCTGGCCCTATCAAAAACTTTTTTTCCATGGGCTCATAACCTTATTTATCTCACAAAAATTTTTTCATAAAATCTACTGCTTAAAAAATTTTACAATCCTGCTTTCCCGTCAAAGGGGGCCAAACCCTTTCACGCATAGTTTCCCCTTCTTTAAATTAAAAGATCAGCCACCCCTTTAAAACCCTTATTACATTAAAAATTTCTTCACTTTCAAGACATCGGGAAAAACCTATTTCCCCCCAAATCCCCTTTGAATACGGGGGTTTATGGGGGCATTATTACTTTTACGGATTTTCGTCATTCAATTTCAGGGTGAGTGAAACCTTGAATTTTTGTAACTCCTCTCTTTTCCCTTTTTTTTTTCCCCTGAGATATTTTTCCCCGTTTGCCACATGTTTGGGACAAAACATCCCCTTTTGGGTATCGTCTCCCTCACCAGTTCTCAAAATCTGCCACCCAACTAAAAAAAAAAAAAAAAAAAAAAAAAAAAAAAAATAATTAATAATAAAAAATTATTATACAAAAAAATTTAAATTTTAAATACAAAAAGGAATCACACTTTAAACCCAAATCTCATCCCCCGGGCCCCCAAGGACGATCAGGGGGCTGGCCTTGCTGGCCGTGCCTCCCCTTTTCCTGCCTGTGGGCCTGGCTTGAGCCTGCCCTTTGTCCTGGCTCCCCCGAAAAAATAGGGTAAATATTTTTTTGGCAAACCCGAGACTACCCAATCCTCTCACTGCGCCCCTTTGTGAAAAATTTGGGGTTTTCTTAAAAAGGCCTCGTTTCGGGGGGGGGGGGGCTAATTGGAACCAAAATTAAACCCTCGCTATTTATAACCCCAAAAAAATATAACACAACTTTCCCAACACACAAATTTATTGTATTTCCCCCCTTTTTTCCCATTTTTCCAGTTTATAGTTTGCTTCTTTTTTTCCAGTTCCACTTTCCCTTTTCAGGATAAATCCCCGAAAATTTAACTTTTACGTTCTTTTTCCCCTGATTTAAGTAAATTTTAAAATTCTTTACAAAAAAGGGTTCCCCCCAGATTTTCTTCAACCCCAAATAACCAAATTAATAAACCCTTTCCATGTGTGGATGGCCCGAGAGGGGACTAAAACCCAGCCCCAAGGGGCCCCCCCTTTGCCATGTCACGGATGGCCACGTCAGACCTTTTTTCCTTTGGGCCAAGGGAACAAAACTAAAACACCTGAACACCTAAACCTACTGTCCGAATTAAAAATTTGCATCTTGTTTTTTTCACACAATATTTGCTAATACTCCCATTACGATATTTTTAATACGAAATGTCATTCCTTTACAAATTGTGTTTCTTAGTATGTTTTTTTTTTGAGTGTGTGTGTTTTTTGGTTTGTTTGTTTTGTGTTTATGTTGTATTGTTTGTGTGTTCCTGTCCGGGTGTGTGTGTGTTGTGTGTGTTTGTGTTTTTTGTGTGTTTGTTTTTGTGTTTGTGTGTGTGTTTTGTGTGTGTGTGTGTGTTTTTTTCGGTGTGTTGGGGGGCATAAAATAATTTTTTTTATCTGGGGGTTTTTAAATGCTTTAGTGTTTGTGTGGTGGGGTTTTTATGTGGGGGTGTGTTTGTATGGGGTGGGGTTTGTATGTGTGGGTGTTTTTTATGGGTGGGGTTTTTGTTTGTTTTTTTTGGTGGGTGTTTGTATGTAGGTGAGTCGAAACCTTTGGATTTTTAACCCTCGCTCTCTTTTTACCTCTTTTTGCCTGAAAAAATTTTGCCTTTTGCCCCACATGATGGGTTTTTTGCCTTTTGCTCCCCACGAGGGGGACAGACATCCCAAAGGGAGCCCTTTGGGGCCTCTGTCGCCTCCCCCGTGTCCCCAAAATCGGGCCATCACAAAAAAAAAATTAATAAAATTTTAAAAATAATTATTATTATTTTCTACACCCCAAAAATATATCCAACATTCCACAAAAATTTTTGTATTTCCCCTTTTTTTTTTCCCCCCACTTTCACAGATTTATAGTTTTTTTTTCTTTTCCCCATTTTCCAAAATTCCCCGGGTTTCGGGGATAAATCCCCGAAAATAAAAATTTTTAAAAGTTTATTTCCTATTCAAAAGTAAATTTTAAAATTAGAATATACAAAAGACCCCTTTTTTCTCCTCAACCCCAATAAATAAAAAATAACCCTTCCCAATGTTTTGGAGGGTCGGGGAGCAAATAAAACAGACAATGAACCCTACTTAGCCCCCCCACCTCCCATTCACGGATGGTACGCACGGGGCCTTTTTCCATGCCAAAAAAACGAAATTTGGAACCCCTTTAAAAACCCCCTAAAAAACCTTCTACGTCCCAAATTACAAGTCCCCATGCGGGGTTTTTTTCAAAATTATTTTTCTAATATCCCCCTTAGCGATTTTTTAAAAATACGATAATGCCCTTTCCCTTTACAAAGGGGTGTGGTGTGTTTGTCAGTAGTTTGTTTTTGTGTGTTTGTGTTTTTTGTGTGTGTGTGTTTCGCGTGTTTTAAAATTGTGTTCGTATTTTTTTTTTTTGTGTTTTTAAATGTGTTTGTTTTTTGTGTGTGTGTTTTTTGGGTTTTTGCGTTTGTGTTTTTTTTTTGTGGTTTTGGGGAAATTTTTTGGTGTCTGTGTTTTTTTTGTGTGTTGCCGTTTTTTGTTTGTGTGTGTTTTTGATGTTTTTTTTAATTTTGGTGTGTTTTTGGGTGTTTTTTTGGGGTGCTTTGTATGTGGTGGGGGTTTTTTTTTTTATGTGGTGTGTTTGTATGTGGTGGTGTTTGTATGGGGGGTTGTTTTTTGTTTGGGGGTTTTTTTGGTTTTGTTTTTTGTTGTGGTTTTTGTTTGTTTTGTGTGGGGTTTTTGTGTTTGTTTTTTTGGTGTGTGGGTTAAAATACGTTTCGTCCCCCAGCTTCATCAGGAGTACACGTGGTTCTCTCTCAGAAACATCCCAATATCGGGGGAAACGAAAATATTTTAGCGGGTCTAATTTTAAAAAAGAATGTAAATTTTCTAAAATTTCTCATGTGACTGGCCCCCCCCAAAAAAAATTGAACATCCTTCCTAAATTTTTTAATCCTATTTAAAACCATTTCACTAGCTTTGACTTTAGCAGGTGGAAGTCAACCCTGAAACCCATCGGGATTTTTTAACAAAACTGTCCGAGTGTGTGTGGTTTTGGTGTGTGTTTTGTGTTTTTTCGGTGTGTTTGTGTTTTGTTTGGGTGTGCGGGGGTGTTTTTTCGTGTTGTGTGTTTTTTCGTGGGGAAGTGTGTTTTTGTGGAGTGTTGTGGTGTGGTTTGGGCTTTGGGGAGTGTTGTGTGGGGTTCGGTGGGGTTGAAATTGTGCGCTTTTTTTTTTTCCCCGGGGGTGTGTTTATGCGTTTGTTTTTTGGGTTGTGTTTTGTTTGTGTTTTCTGTGTTTGTGTTTTTTTTTTGTGTGTATATTTTTTTTTTGTTTGTGTCTGTTTTTTTTTGTGTTTGTTTAGGGTGTGTGTTTGGTGTTTTTGTTTTTTAAATGTGTTTTGGTGGGGTTTTTTGGGTGTTTGGGTGTGTTGTTTTGTTTTTGTTTTTGGTTTTTTGGTTTGGTGTGTTTTTTGGGGTTTTTTGGCCTTTTGGTGTGTGTTTCGTGTGTGTTTGTGTGTGTTCGTGTGTTTTTTGTGTGTTTTTTGGGTGTGTGTTTTTGTGTTTTTTGTGGGGGTTTTCGGGTGTGTGTGATTCGTGTTGGTGTGTGTATTCGTGTGTTGTCTGTTCGTGTGTGTTGTGTGTAAATCATGTGTGCGTGTTTTCCCGTGTGTGTGTGTTTTCGCGTGGGGTTTTATGTGTGTGCGCATTTTTTTTTCGGGTGTTTTTAAAGGGTTTGTGTTTTTTGTTTTGTGTTTGTTTGTGTGTGTGTTTTGGTTGTTTTTTTATGTTGGTGTGTTTTTTGGGTGTGTTTTTTTTTGTTTTTGTTTTGGGGTTTGAATTGGTTTGTGTTTTGTGTGTGTTTGGGTGTTTTCCCCTTTTTTTTTTTTGTGTGATTTGGGGTGTTTGTGTGTGTGGCTTTTTTTTTCCTTTGTTTTGATTGTGGGTGAGTGTTGTTTTGTTTGTGGGTGAAATGTTTGTGTGTATGTTGTTTTTTTTTTTATCTTTTTCGGGGTGGGGTTTTTTTTATTTTGTTCTTTCTGTGTTTATGTTTTTGTGTGTGTGTTTATTTTTTTGGGGGGGGTAAATCCCCGAAAATATTTTAACTCTTACGTTCTTTTAACTGTTTTAAATAAATATTAAATTCCATAAAACTTTATAACCCAAAAAGGAAAAACCCAAAAATATTCCTTAAACCCCCAAAAAAGTGTTTAAATTTAAACCCTTACCCATGTGGGGTTTCTCGGAGCGACAAATAACGGACAAAAAACCCCCTTCTTAGGGGCCCCCCCTTTGGGCCATTTTACGGTTTGGCCCCACGTCAGGGCCCCTTTTTTCCTTGCCATGAACGAAACTGAACACCGGAACCCCTAGCCCTTTCTCGTGTCCGCTTTAAACAAGTCGCATATTTTATTTGTCACATAAACCCTTCAAATATTCCCTTTAAAGCGATCTTTTAAAACGAAAATGTCATTCCTTTACAATATAGTTTTTTTTTTTGGTTATAAATAATTTTAATATATATATATGGTTTGTGTGTTGTGTGTGTGTCTGTTGTTTTGGGTGTTTGTGTTTGTGTGTACGGGGGCCCTGTTTTGGGGTGTGTTCCGTTTTTGTTGTTGTGGGGTTTGGGGTTTTGTGTTTGTTGTTCTTGTGTGTTTGTTTTCGTGTGGGGTGTGGGTTTCGTGTGTTTGGGGGTGTGTGAAATTCCCGTTTTGTTGTGTTTTGGTATTCTTGTGTGTGTTGTATTCGTTTTGGGGGGTGTGTTTCGGGGTGTGTTTTGTGTTCGTGTGTGTGTTTTTCCCGTGTGGAGTGGGGTTGTTGTTTTTGTGTTGTTTGTTTTTGTGTTTGTTTTTTTCTGTTTTGTGTTTTTTATGTGGTTTTTTGTGTGTTGTTTTTGTGTGTGTGTTTTGTGTTTTTGTTTGTGTGTGTTTTTTGTTTTTATTTGTTTGTTTTTATTTTGGTTTTTTTATGTTGTTTTTATGAAATATTTGTGTGTATTTGTTTGTGTTTTTTTTTTGTGTTTTGTTTTTTGTTTGTGTGTATTGTATATTTTGTTTGTGTGTGTGCACATGTGTTGTGCATGTGCGCATATCTGTGTGTGTGTGTGTTTTTTGTTTTTGGGGGGGGTTTTTTTTTGTTTTGATTGTGGGGAGGGGTTTTTGTTTTGTGTTTTGGTATTGTTTTTGTTTGTGTTGTATTGTGTGTTTTTTTATCTTTTTCGTGTGTTTTTTGTGGGGTTGTGTTTTTTTTTATTTTTTTGCGGGTAAACCCCCGAAAAAAAATTAACTTTTACGTTCATTTACCCGATTGAAAATTTAAATTTTTAAATTTCCCAAAATTTTAACCAATGAACCCCAAAAGGAAACCCAGACTTCTTGGGCAATCCCAAAAAGTTTTAAATTTTTTAAACCTTACCTTTTGGGATGCTTGAGAACGACTATAACGAAAAAAGGCCCCCTTCTTAGTGGCCCCCCTTGGGCCTTTTAAAAGGGATGGCCACGTCACAAAGCCCCTTTTTCCTTTGCCAATAAAACAAAACTGAAAACCCTGAACAGTGAACCCCTTCCCCGTCCGAATTACAAGTCGAATGCTTTTTTTGTCACACAATATTTGCTAATACATCCCATTAGCGATTTTTTTAAATACGAAACGTCTTTCTTTTAAAATAGATGTATTATATTTTATATTTTATATATATATTTTGTGTGTTGTGTGTTTTTTGTGTGTTTTTGTTTTATGTGTGTTGTTGTTTTTGTTTTTTTGTGTTTTTTTTTTTGTGTGTGTGTTTTCCGTGTGTGCCCTATGTGCGTGTTTTTCGTGGTATGTGTTTATTTTTTGTTCGGGGTTCGTGTGTTTTTCGTTTGTGTTTGTGCGTGTTCGTGTGTGTGTGTGTGTTTCTTTGTGTGGTGTTTCGTGTGTGTGTTTTTTCGTGTGTTTTGTTTTCCGTGGGGTGCGTGTGTGTTTGTTTTGTGTGTGTGTGTGGGGTTCCCCGTTTGTGTAGTGTGTGCGTATTTTTTCTTGTGTGTTTTAGCGTTTGGTTTTGTGTGTGTGTATGTTTGTGTGTGATTTTTCGTGTTTTGGGGTGGGGGGTTTTTTTTGTGTTTATTTATGTGGGGTGTGTTTGTGTGTTTTGGTGTGTTTGTTTTGTGTGTGTTTGAGTGTTTTTTGTTTTGTGTTGTGGGGTTTTTTTTGGGGGTTTTGGTGTGTGGGGTGTGTGTGTTTATGTTTTGGGGTTTGTTTGGGTATATCTAAGTAATGTGTGTGTATTTTTTTGGGGTTTTTTTGGGTTTGTGGTATGCCATTTTTTGTTGTATTTGTAAAATTTGGGTTTGTGTGGGGTTTGCACATGGGGTTCGGCAAGGGCGCAATCTGTGTGTGTTTTTTTGTGTTTAAAAAGGAATGACATTACGAAATTTTTAAAGATCGATAAGGGCCAATTTTTGGGACAAAAAAGCATGCAACTTGAAATTTTGGACAGAAAAAGGGTGCCCCGGTTTTTCAGGTGTTCAGTTTGTTCATTGTCCAGGAAAAAGGGGGTCTGAGGGGGCCCTCCGGGGCTTGGACGTGGCCGGGTTTGGGGCCCAACGGGGTTTAAGATTCACTGCCCCTGTTATAGTCGTTTTTCGAGAAATCCACACTGGAAAGATTGGGATTAATTAGGTTATTGGGATTGACGGGAAGTCGGGGTTTTCCCTTTTTTTTTTGATTCGTGTGTGTGTGTATGGGAAATTTTAATGTTTATTTAGAATCGGTAAGTTAATTATTTTCGGGGTTTTTATCTCTGAAGCAACAAAAACCACACACACCCCCAAAAACAAAAAAACCCACACACAAAACACACAAACACCCCCCACAAACACACACAAAAACAAACACACACACAAAAAGAAAAACAAATACACAAACCCCACAAACACATACACAAACACACCCCAAAAACATAAAAAACACACAAAAACACACACAAAAAACAAAACACACGCAAATCACACCCAAAAAAACAATAAAATACTCACCAAATACCACAAAAAACAACGCCAACACCCCACCCAAAACCCCACCACAACAAAAACACACAAAAAACACCACCCACACACAAAAACCACCATACAAACACACCACACAAAAAAACAAACAATACACCCCCACACACAAACCCAAAACAAAAAACCACCCCAAAACCCACAAACCCCACAACAAAAACAAAAAAACAAAAAATCACCAAAAAAAACACACAAACCCAAAACCCCACAAACACAAAAAAAAAAACACAAACCCACACCACACCCCACCAATTTTACAACAAAAAAAAAACCCACATTACCCAACACACCACAACAAACCCTTCATAAACACCAAACCTTTACAAACCAAAAAACAAGGGGCCCAACCCCCCAAAAACCAAACACCCCAAAACCCCAAAAACCAAAAAACAACCCAACCCAAAAAACCAAAATAAACAAGACCAAAAAAAAACAGAAAACGGCCCAAAAAAAAACCACCAAAAAACAAAACACAAATTTAATAAAAAGGGTTTTTAAAAAATTAATTTCCCCAATTTGGTACTTTTTTTCAAATTTTTTAAACTTTTTAAACCGGGGTTTTTCCCTTGTAAATCCCAGGGGCATTTCCCCCAATTCCCAAAACCCCGGGGAAATCCTCTTCCCCCACCTTTAAAGGAACCAATTTTTGGACTGACGGGGGAAAAGGGTTTTCAAAAAGCAATTTTATTTAAACAAAAATAAGGTTTAAACCCTTTTTCCCCCACCCAAAAAATTGCCCATTTGTTTTCTACTTTTTTTACAATGGAAGTTTTAAATTGGACCAAAAATTTTTTCTGGATAATTTTGAATTTCGGCATTTGATCACATTTTTTTGGCCCCCGAAAAGGTCCAAAGCTAAAATTTACCCCTTTTAAAATTTTTCTTAAAAAATTTTTATTTTAAAAATACGTTAATGTTTTGGTCCTCATTTCCCTTTGGGGTTTTTTCCACCAAAAAATCCCCCCCTTTTTTTTTTTCCCAAAGGGAAAAGGGGGAAAACCCGGTTTGGCCCCCTCAAAATTTTAAACCCCACCAAAAAAAAAAAAAAAACAGTTCAAAAAAAGGGGGGAAAAGGGGGCCCTTTTTTATGGGTTCCGGCCTTCCGGGGATTTCCCTTTTTCCATTGCAAAAAAGGAAATTTTTTCCCGGTTTTAAAACCCCTCCCCAAAATTTTTTTTACGGCCCCCCAAATCAAAATTTGAAACATTAAAAAAAACCCCCCCCAAAAAAAAGGGAAGTTTTTTTTTCTTGTTTTTTGCCCAAGAAAAAATTTTTAAGAAAAACCCGCTTAACCCAAAACCAAAAACCATTTGGAGGTCAGGGTCAACAGTTTTTGGGAGTTAAAGGCCCGGGACCCCCCAATAAAAAAAGAACACCAAAATCCTCGGAAAAAGCTTTTTTTCACACCCAAAAACCCCTTTTGTTTTTTTTGGTTTTCCCCACATTTTTTTTTAAGGGGGAATTTTTTTTTTTTTACCCCAAGGGGGCTTTGGGGGGGGGGGGCAATTAAAAAAAAAAAAAAATTTTTTGGGAGGGTTTGGGGGGGGGGGGGGGGGCAAACACTATTTTTTTTGTCCTTTTTTTTTTGGAAGGGCCCCAAAAGGGTTTTTAAGGGAAACCCCGGTTGTCCTTGCTGTGCCCGAAACTTCACGCCACAAAAAACCTTTTAAAAAATTTTTTTTTTTTCCCCCCCGTTTTAAGGTTCTTTGGGGGGGCCCTTTTTTTCCTTTTTTCCATTTTTTTTTCCCCTTTTTGAACCAATCCAAAAAACCCCCGTTTGGTCTGAAAACCAAAATCCCAATTTTTCCCCCTTAACCTTTTGTGGAGAAAACCGTGTTTCCGGAATTTTCCGGGTAAAATCCATGAAGCAAAAAAAGTCCCAAATTTTTTTTTTTTTTTTTTTTTTCCGGGGGGGCAAAATTTTTTTTTTTACAGTTTTTTTCTTTTTTTTTTCCAAGGGGGGGGGGGGATTTTTTTGGGGGGGGAAGGGGGGGGGGACGTTTTTTTTTTTCTTTTTTTTTTTTTTTTTTTCCCCCCACCCAAAATCCCCCAAAACCCCTTCGGGGGAAACCCCAATTTTTTTAGCTGGCCCTAATATCATAAAAGAATGTGAATTCTCAAAAGGGTTTTCTTTTAATTTTACGGGCCCTTTAAATTTTCCCCAAATTAAAATTTTAAACCCTTTTCCTGGATTTAAAAGGGGGCCCTTAATTAAAAAATTTATTTTTTCCCCCATTTTTTTTTTTTTTCTTTGGGGGGGAACCTTTTAGGGCCGGGGGGGGAGGGGGGGGAAATTTTTTTCTTTTTTTTTTTTTTTTTTTCGGGTTTTTTTTTAACCTTTTTTTTCGGGGAAACTTTTTTTTTTTTTTTCCCAGAAGGGGACATTTTTTTTTTTTTTTTAGGGGTTTTTTTCTTTTTTTAACCTTTTTTTTTTTTTTAGTTTTAATTTTTTTTTTTCAGGGGCAATTTTTTTTTTTAAATTTTTTTTTTGGGGGGGGGGGCTTTTTTTTTAAAATTTTATACTCCCTTTTAAATTTTTTTTTTAATTTTTTTTTTTAATTTTTTTTTTTTTTAACTGCTTTAAAAACCTTTGGGTTTTAAAAAAAGGCTCCCCTAACCTCACGGGCCTTTTCCCTTCCCCTTTTTTTTTTTTTTTTTTCTTTTAAATTTTTTTGGGGGAAAAGTTTTTCCCAAAGCCACTTCTTTTCAAAAAAAACCTTATTCCCATGTAAAAGGAAAAAAAATTTCCCCAACCCTTTTAAATTCCCTTTTACCAAGAAACCAAAAGGGTTTTTTCCCCCCCAAAGATCCTAAATTAGAATCCCTGGGGTGGTTTGGAAAAGGAAATTATTTACTTTAAAGGGGTTTTTTTCGTTTCATTTTTAAATTTTAAAAATTAAAAAAGGGGGAGTTTTTCCGGGGGATTTTTTTTTTTAATTTTCCGCTTTTTTTTTTTTTCTTTTTTTCCCCTTTTTTTTTTTTCTGTTTTTTTCCCTTTTGGGTTTTTTGGGGGCCTTTTTTTTGGGTTTTTTTTTTTTAAATTTTTTTTGATGGGGACCCAGGCCCTTTTCCACCCTCAGAGTTCTTTTCCCCTTGCGGCCCCCCCGGAAAAGTGGTTTTTTCACTTTTCTTCCACCCCAATTTTTTTGAAAAAAAAAAAAAATAATAAATAATAATTAAAAAATTATAATTATTTAATAAAAAATTTTTAAACTTTGGGGGGAAAAATTTTTTTTTTCCTTCATTTTTCCAGGGCCCCGGGGGTTTTTTTCGGGGGGTTTTTTTGGGGCCTTGGGGGGGCCGGGGGGGGGCCTGGGGGCCGGGGGGGCCTGGGGGGCCGGGGGGGGGGGCCTGTGCCTGGGGTTTGGGGGCCTTTTTTTTTCCCGGGAAATTTTTTTTTTTTTTTTTTTTTTTTTTTTTTTTAGGGTGTTTTTTTTTTTTTTTTTTTATGGTTTGGGGAAAATAGGGTTTTTTTTTTTTTTTTACCAATTTATAACGGGGCGCCCCCTTTGGGGTTTTGGTTTAAAAAAGGGTTTTCGTTTTTTCAAAAGGCAAATTTTGGGGAAAAAAACCTAATTTTTCCCACTCCATTTCTTTAGTTTTTTTTCCAAAAATTATCCTTTCCACCCAAAAATTTAGGTAAATTCCTTCCCCTTTTTTTTTCCCCACCTTTAAGATTTAAAATTTGGTTATTTCCGGGGGCCCCTTTTTTTTTGGCTTTTGGAAGTTTTAATTTTCCCAAAAAAAATTAAACTTTTTTCATTTACCTGAAAGAAAAAAACCAAACCCAACAAACAAAAAAACAAAAAAAACCAAAAAAAAAACCCCCAAAAAAACCCCACCCAAAACCACCTTTTTTTTAAAATTTTTTTCCACACCTTTTTTTGGGGTTTTAAAAAGGGGGGGGGACACAAAACCTCCCATTTCCAAAATAAACCCCCCAGAAAAAAACCAAACGCAATCCCCAACCAAAAATAAAATAACAGAAATAACCAAAAAAAAAACCAAGGGGCCCCACCCCAAAAAAAACATCCCCAAAAAACCCCAACTTTAAAACCCAAACACATTTTTCCCAAAAATAACAACCCAAACCACAAACAAAACCCAAAAAAAGGGGTTTCCCCCACCCACCAAAATTTTTTTTTTCCTTAATTTTTTTCCCACGCATTTTTTTTTTTTTACAAACAAACAAATTTTTTTTTTTTTTTTTTTTTTTCACAAACCTTTTTTTTTTCTCAGGGGGGGGCCCCTTTTTTCCACCCCTTTTCCCAAACACTTTTCGGGCCCCGGGGGCGTTTTAAAACCCAACACGGTTTTTTTTTGGTTTTTTTTTCAATTTTGGGGGTTTTTTTTTTTTTTTTTTTCAAATTTTTTTTTTTTTTTTTCTCTTTGGGGGAGGGGGTTTTTATTTTTTAAGAATTTTTTTTTCCTTTTTCCATTTGCCATATCTGGGGAAAAAGGTTGGGGTTTTTTTTCGTTTTTTCTTTTTGTTTGGTGTTTTTTTTTTGGTTGAGTTGGGGGAAAAATTTGTGGTTTTTTTTACTTTTGGGGGTGTTTTTTATCTTTCCTTTTTAAATTTGTGTGTGGGGTTTTTATATTTGGGGGGTTTTAAAATCCAAAAATGACATTTCCCTTTCCAGTTCCCATACAATTAAAAAAGGGAAAATTTGAACCCGGCCCGGTTTTCCCCTAAAACCCCAAACAGGTTGTTTAACCCCCTTTACCATGTGTTTCCTGGGGGAAAATTTTTTATGCCCAAGAAAATAAAACCCCTTTTTATCCCCCCCCTTGCCATTTTAGGTCCAAACGCCCGGATTTTTCCCGCCAATAACGAAACCGGAACCCTTTTGGAACCCAAAGACCTTTGGGGGTCCGAATTTAATTTTTCCCAAACGATTTGTCACAAATTCTTATTAAAAATTTTTCCCTTTAAAAAAATTTTAAAAATAAAAATTGTCATTCCCCTTTCCCCAAATAAAAAAATTTAGTTATTTATTTTTAATTTTCTTAAAAGTTGGTTGTTCTTTGTGGAGGGTTTTTTGTTTGGGTGTCCTGGGGCCCCTTTTGGGGCCCCCGTTTGTGGGGGGTTTTTCTGTGTTTGGGCGTTTTGTTGGGGCCCTGTTTGGTTTTATTTCTGTTTTTTGTTCTTGTCCTTTTAAAAACCCCTTATTTGTTTTCTTTTTTTTTGGTTTTGAAGTGGGTTTGGTTGGGGTTGGTTTTTTTCCGCTTTTTTGTTTTGGAAAAAATGTTTCTTGTTTTGTTTCTGTTTTTGTTTGTTTTGTTTTTTAAAAATTTGGTGACCCCCAAAACCCTTTTTTAACATGAAAGAAAAGCCCCTTTTCCCGCCATAACGAAACCCTGAAAATCCCGGGAAAGGGTGAAAAAACCGGGCCCTTTTTCCGTTTTTCAATTTCGAATGCCTTTTTTTTGTAACTTTCTTTTACCCCCCCCTTTTTTTTTAGATAACGTTTGTAATTACAAATTTAGAGTATTGTTTAATTTAAAAAAATCTATATAAAAAAAATAAAAATAAAAATAAAAATTATTATAAATTTTTTAAAAAAGGATAATTGTTTTTGGGGGTGGGGGGGGGTGTGTGGTTTTGTTCTGTGTGGTTTGTGGGGTTGGGTGTTTTTTTTTTTTTGGTGGTATGGTGTTTTGGTTTGGGGCCCCGGTTCCTATTGGGGGTTTTGTTTGAATTTTTATGTTTTTCTAATTGTGTGGTTTTCGTTTGGTTTGGGGGCCTTTTCCCCTTTTTTGTTTTTATCCAAAAATTGTTTTTTGGGTCTTTTTTTTTATTTCCGTTTTTGTTTGCTTTTTTTCCCTTTTTGTTTCCGGTTTTGGTTTCTTTTGTTCTTTTTTGGGGTTCTGTTTTTTTTCCTTTCCGGTTTTCCCGTTTTTTTTTTTTTGTGTGGTGGTGGGGAAAAAACGGGGGGGTTATTTTTGGTTCGTTTTTTTTCCGGTGGATTTTTGGTTTTTTGGGGTTTGGTGTGAATTTTGGGAATTTTCTGTTTTTTTGGGGGTTTTTTTTTTTTTTTTATTGGGTTTTTTTTGTTTTTTTAAAATTTTATGTGTTTTTGTTGTTTTTTCCTTTGATTTGTGGGGTTTGTGTGTTTTTTGTTTTTGTGTTTTTTTTGTTTTGTGTGTTTGTTTGTGTGGGGTGTTTTTTTTGTGTTGTGTGGGGGGGGTGTTTCGTGGGGTGGTGTGTGTGTGCAAAATATATATTTTTTTATCTGTTGTTTTTTGCGTTAGTGTTTGTGTGGTGTGTTTTTTTGGGGGTGTGGGGTTTTTTGGGGTTGTGGTAGGGGGGTTTGTTTGTATGGTTTTGTTTGTTTGTTTTGGGTTGGGGTTTTGTTGTGGTGTGTGTTTTGTATGGGGTGTGTGTTTTGTATGGGGTGTTTGTTTGTATGTATGTGAGTCGTCCCTTTGGGGTTTTTGTAACTCCCTTTTCCTTTTTTTAACCTCTATTTTCCCTGTAGATATTTTGCCGTTTGCTCCCCAATGATGGAATTTTTCCCGTTTGCCCCCAAATGGGACAAAGCATCCCCTAAATTTTTTTTCCCCTCTGCCCGCCTACCAGTGTCTCCAACCCTGCCATCCAAAAAAAAAAAAAAAAAAAAAAATATAATAATAATAATAATAAAATTATTTTTTTATTTACTACACCCCAAAAATATATAAACCCAACATTCCACAACAAATTTATTGTTTTTCCCTTTTTTTACCCCCACTTTCACGTTTTTATATTTTGCTTCTTTTCCCAGTTCCACTTTTCCCTGCTTTAAAAGGGATAAATCCCCAAAAAAATTTTAATTTTTTTTTACTTTCTTTTACCTGATTCTAAGAAAATATTAAATTATATATACACAAAAGACACCCTGATTTCTCCGCCCAATCCCAATAACATAAATAAAAACCCTTACCATGTGGGGATGGTCGAGGGGCGACTAAAACAACATGAACCCATATTTTAGGGGCCCCACCTTCGCCATATCCCCGGATGGCTACGTCCGAGCCTTCTTCCTCCCAAAAACAAACGGGAAAAACCTGAAAAACCAAGACCTTCTACTGCCCCAAATTCCAATTTCCATGCTTGTTTGTCACACAATATCTTGCTAATATCTGCCATTACGATTTTTTTTTTAAATACGAAAAATGTCATTCCCTTACAAAAATGTGTGGGGTGTTTGTCAGTAGGGGTTTGTTGTTGTGTTTGTGGTGTGTGTGTTTTTTGGGCCTGGGGGAAAATGTTTTGGTTCGTATTTTTTTTTTTTTGTGTGTTTAGGGCGTTTGTGTTTGTGTGTTTTTTAGGGTTTGCGTTTGTGTGTTTTTAAATGCTTTTGTTTTTTTCTGTGTGTGTATTTTTGTGTGTCAGTGTTTTTTTTTTGTTGGGGTTTTCCTGTTTTTTTGTGTGGGGGTTTTTGTTTTTTTTTATGTGGTGTTTTCCCTGTATGTGGTGTCTGTTTGTAAGGGGTGGGGTGGTTTGTATTTTGGTGTTTTTGGGTATGTGGTGTGTGTTTGTATGTGGTTTGTTTTTTTGTATGGGGGTGTGTGTTTGTATTTTGGTTGTTTTGTTTGGGTTGTGTTTTTTGGGGTTTGGGGGCATTGGTGTGTGTTTGTGTGTGTTTTTTTGTGTGTGTGTGTGTTTTTTTGTGGTTGGAAATACTTTCGTCTCCAGTTTTCATAGGAGAAACGGGGTTTTCTCTCTCAAAAACAGGCCAATTTTGGGGAAACGCAATACTTTAGCTGGTCAAAATATCATAAAAAAATGTGAATTCTCATAAATTTCTCTATTTTTCCGGGCCTCCACCCAAAAAATTTTGAACTCCTTCCAAAATTATTTACATACTTTTAAAAACCCCTTTCACTACTTTGACTTTAGCAAGGGGAAAGCCCCAACCCTGAAAACCATCGGGAAAGGTTTTTAAAAAAAATGCCCCGAGTGTGTGTTTTGGGGGTGTGTGTGGGGTTTTGTTTTGTTGGGGGTGTGCGTGTGGGGTTTTTCGTGTGTGCGTGTGTGTTCGTGTGTGTGGGTTTTGTGTGGGGTTTGGGGGAGTGTGTGTGTTTCGTGTGGGGGTTGTGTGAGTTGTGTGGGGTGTGTTTTTTCGCTTTTTGGAGTGTATGTGGGGTGTTCGCGTGGGGGTTTTAAAGTGTGGGCTTTTTTTTTTCTGTGTGTTGTTTTATGCGTTTTTTTTTGGGTTTTGTGATGTTTGTGTGTTTGTTTTTTTGGGTTTTTTTTGTGTGTATTTTTTTGTTTTTGTGTCTGTGTTTTTTTTTTTTTGTTTATGTGTGGGTTTGGTGTTTTTGAGTGTGTTTTTTGATTGGTGTTTTTTGTGGGGTGTTTTGTTTGTGTGTGTGGGGTTTTTGGGGTTTGTTTGTGTGGGTTTTGGGTGTGGTTTTGTGTTTGTGTTTTTTTCGTGTTTGAGTGTTTTTTGTGCTTTGGTTTGAGTGGGGGGGTTTGGTGTAGTGTGCCCTGCTTGTTGTGGGGTGTGTTCGGTGTGTCCTATGTGTGTGGGTTTCGTGTGTGTTTGTGTGTGTTTTTCTGTTTTGTGGGGTTTTGTGTTTTTGTGTGGGGTTTATTCGTGTGTGTTTTTTTTCGTGTGTGTGTTGTTTTTGTGTGTTGGGGGTTTTCTTTTTGTGTGTGGGGTTTTGTTTGGGCGTGTGTTTATATGGGGGTGCGCATTTTTTTTGTGTTTTTTAATGCTTTTGTTTTTGGGGGTGTGTGTATGTTTTTGTGTTGTGTGTTTGATTTGGTTTGTTTTCGTGTTTTTGTTGTTTTGTGGTTTGTGTGGTGTGTTTTTTAGTGTGTTTGGTTTTTTTTTTTGTTTTATATGTTATTTGTTTGTTTTTGGGGCCCTGCACATGGGGTTTTCGCATGTGCGCATATCTGTGTGTGTGTGTGTTTTGTGTGTTGTTTTTTTTTTTTCTTTTTTTTATTTGTGTGGAGTGGGGGTTTGTTTGGGGTGGGGAGGGTTTGTTTGTATGTGTGTGTTTTGTTTATCTTTCGTCTGGGGGTTTATGTTTGTGTTTGTTTTTTTTAGGGTTTTGGGGGATAATCCCCGAAAATAATTAATTTTTACTTTTCTTTTACATGATTCAAAATAATATTAAATTCCATAATAAATATAAATCCAAAAGGAAACCCAAATTTTCCCCGTCAATCCCAAAAGTGATTTTTTAACCCTTCCCATGTGTGGAGGCTCAGAGCGACTAAACGAACAAAAAAAACCCCCTTTCTTAGGGGCCCCCCCCCTTTGGGCCCCTTTTTTTACGGAGGGCCACGTCACGAGCCTTTTTCCTTCCCAAAATAAAACGAAACTAAACACCTAAAACACCTAAACCTTCTCGGGGTCCCGCATTACAGTCGCATACTTTTTTGGGCACAAAATTTCTTACTAAATATACCCTTTAAAACGATTTTTTTAAATCGAAAATTTTCATTCCTTTAAAATATTGTATTATATGTATATATTATAAATAATATATAATATAATTTTTTATATTGTTTTGTGTGTGTGTGTGTGTTTTTGTTTGTGTGTGTCTGGTTTTGGGGAGTTTTTTGTGTTTTGGGGTTTTTGTTTGTGTTTTTTTTTGGGTGTTGTGTGTTGGGTGGTTTTTGGGGTTTGTTCGGGTGTGGTGGTTTTGTGTTTGTTTGTGTGTTTTGTTGTGGGTGTGTGGTGTTTGTGGTGTTTTTTGTGTTTTTTTTTTGTGTTTTTGTGTTTTTTGTTTTTGTTTTTTTTGTGTTTGTGTTTTGTTTTGTTTTTTGTGTTGTGTTTTTGTTTGTGTTTTTTTTGTGTGGGGTTTTTGTGTGTGGGTGTTTTTTTGTTTGGTTTGTGGTGTGTGGTTTTTGTAGCTTTCAAGATAAATCCCCAAAAAAATAAACTTTTACGTTCTTTTACCCGATTGTAAATAAATATTAAATTCCATATACACATATAAATCCCAAAGGAAACCCCCAGACTTCTTCGGCAATCCCAAAAAATTTAAATTTTTTTAACCCTTACCTTTAAATTGAAACGACTATAACAAAAAATGCCCCCCTTCTTAGTGGCCCCACCTTGGGCCTTTTTTAACGGAGGGCCCAAAGCCCACGAGCCTCTTCTTCCTTGCCAATGAACAAAACCTAAAACCCCTTTAAACATTAAACCCACCTTCCCCTGCCCCAAATTTAAACAAGTCGAATGCTTTTTGTCCCAAATATTTTTTCCTAATAAAATCCCATTGCGAAAATTTTAAAATACGATAACTTTCATGTTTAAATAATGTATTATATATATATATAATTTTTATATTATTTGGTTTTTTGGGTGTGTGTGTGGGGGTTTTGTGTTTGTTGTGTGGGGTTTTGTGTTTGTTTTTGTTTGTGTTATGTGGGGTTTTGTGGTTTGTGTGTTTTTGTGTTGTGTTTTTGGTGGGTTTTTTCGGTGTGTTTTATGTTGGTGTTTTTGTGTGTATGGTGTTTGTTTTTTTTCCCGTTTTGTGTGTGTTTCTTTGGTTTTTTTTGGCGTTTTTCGTGGGGTTGGGGTGTTGTTTGTTTCGTGTTGTGTGGGGTTCCCGGGTTTTGGGGTGTTGTGTGTTTGTGGGGTGTGTGTGGGGGGGGGTTGGGTTGGGGGTGTGGTGGTTTTGTTTTTTGTGTGTTTTTCCGTGTGGTGTGGTTCGTGGTGTTTTGTTTGGGTTGTGGGGGGGTGTTGTTGTGTGTGTTTTGTGTTTTGGGGTTTTCCCTGTGTTTTTTGTTGGTGTGTGTGTGTGTGTTCTTTTTGTGGTGCGTTTTTTGTGGTGTGTGTTTTTGTGTGGGGTGTGTGTTCGTGTTTTGGTGTGTGTTGGGTGTGTGTGGTTTTCGTGTGTGTGTGTTTGTGTGTTTTCGTGTTTTCGTGTTTTCGTGTGTTCGTGTTGCGTGTGGGGTTTTTGTGGTGTGGGGGTGGTTTTCCCATTTGTGGGGTATGTGTGTGGGGTTTTTTTTTTCTGTGTGTGTTTTTTTATGCGTTTGTTTTTGTGTGTGTTTGTTTTTGTGTTTGTGTGTTTTTGTGTGTTTTTTTTGTGTTAATGTGAGAGTATTTGTTTTATTTTTTGTGTTTTTTTGTTTTTTGTGTATGCCATTTTTTTGGTGTGTATTGTATTTTTTGTTTGTGTGGGGTTTTCACATGGGGGTTCGGCATATGCCATATTTTGTGTGGGGTGGGGTGTTTTAAATAAAGGAAGACATTATCGTTTTAAAAAAGATCGAAATGGCAATATTGTGTGACAAATAAGCTGCAACTTGTTTTCCCCGGACAGAAGGGTTCCAGGTGTTCGGGTTTTTCCATTTTTTTCATTGCCCCAGGAAGAAGGGGCTCGGGGACGTGGCCTCCGTGTTTTGTGACTTTGGCCAAGGTGGGGCCACGGGGTAAGATTTCACTTCCCTTTTATGTCGCTTTCGGCATCCCACATGGTAAGGGTTGATTAATTGGTTTTTTGGGGTTTGACGGGGGAATTTCCTTTTTTTCCCTTTTGGGATTCGGGGTGGGGATAAAATTTTTTGTTTACTTAGAATCAGGAAAATGAACGAAAATTTTTAAATTTTTTTTCGGGGTTTTTATCTCTGAAAGAAATACAAAAAACACACACACACACACAAACAAAAAAACACACCCACAAAACAAAACACAAAAACACACACACAAATCCACACAAAACCACACACAAAAATAAACACACCCCCAAAAAAACAAACCCAAAGACACACGCACAAAAAAAAAAACACCAACCAAAACCACATAAAACAAACACACACAAAAACAAAAAACACACAAAAACACCAAAAAAAAATTCAAATACCAGGGAAAACCCCCAAAAAAAAAAAACACAAAAAAACCCCGCACAAAAAAACACACACCACAAACACAAAGCCCAACACACAAAACAAAAACACAAAACCCCAAAACACACAGACACACAAACACACACACACAAAAACACAAATACACAAACACATGGGACACAAACACACACAAAACACCAAAACACAAACAAACACCACCCCAAAAAAAACACAAACACAAAACAAAAACTCAAAAAAAACCCCCCAAAAACACCCCAATACACAAAAAACCCCAAACTCAAAAACCACACCCTAACCACAAAAACCAAAAAAACCACGGACACACACAAAAAAATCCACCCCAAAAAAACCAAAAAACAAACCCCCAAGAAAAATTTTTGATAATTCAATTTGGGAACTTTTTTTGGGAATTTATTTTAAACCATCTGTAGCCAGGGCATTTCATCCTTTCCCCCCCCAAATCCTTTTCCCACTAAGCAATATGGGAACTGCCGGGAAAGGATAAAAGAGTTTTTTTTACAACCCCTTTTACTTCATCTAATGCTTTGGGTTTCTACTTCTACAAGATCGAAGTAGGGAACCGATACCCTGGATAAACTGTGTGGGCTTTTTGATCAGAAATTTTTGGCGCATCAGTAATTTTTTTTCCCTTTCTATAATAATACTAAATACTAGAATGCGGGTCCTAAAATTTTACATTTGGGTTTTTTTTCCACAAATCTTTCGGGAAGACAGTCCCCCCTCACAGTATCACCTAAAGCATTTAAAAAGGGAGAAAAGGCTGTTGGCCCGCTGGGAATTTTCCCCTAAATGCAAAAGAGAAACTTTAACCCCACCCAAACATAAAAATGGCCATCAAAATAAACTTTCACAAAGGGGGAAAAGTTCTGAAATCCCCCAAGATAATAAGAAAACTCAGTCCCGGGAATGTGTCAGGTCAAAAGTCTGGAGTAATTGTTCACCCAAAATAACAAGAACACCCGGGAAATCTGGGAGCTTTGCGAAAACCCAAAGGGAACCATTGATGGTCCCCACAATTTAAGGGAATTTTTACCGGGCGAGTTGTCATCAAATAAAAAAATTAGGGCTAGAACTAGAGGGTCGTTTGAAATAAAAAGGGGTTTTTTTAAGGGCAACGGGTCTGATGTCCCCACTTCAACCAACAACCATAAACAGGGTTACTTTAGATCTGGGGGGCTTTCTCCTCAGTTTCCCTTTGGGAAAATCCAATTTTTTTGGTCGGAACCACCCCTTTTCCCCCTCTTTTGGAAAACCGGGTTTTTTCCTTTTTGGGGTAAGATCCATGACGGGAATCCAAGAAATCTGCAAACTAAACAGCTTCATCGGAGTAAAAACGGGGTTTTCTTTTCTCAGAAACATGCCAATATCGGGGGAAACGCAATACTTTACGGGTTTCTAAATCATAAAAAAATTTGTAATTTTCTCATAAGATTTCTCTGGGGTTAGGGCCTCCCCCCCAAAAATTTTAACATCCTTCCAAAATTTTTTAAAAAACTATTTAAAACTTTTTTCATAGTTTGTTTTTAAAGCAGAGTGGAAGTCAACTCTGAAACCCATTTTTGGATTTTTAGAAAAAACTACCCAAGAAACATTTTTTTCCATAGCTCATAAACCTTTATTTTATCTCAGGCATAAACTTGCAAAAAAACATCTACTGCTTTCCCTGCCCAAAAAGGTTTCCAAACCCTCCGGCATACTTCCCTTTTTTAAAATTCAAAAGATCAGCCACTCTTTCAAACCTTATTACATATAAAGAAATATCTTCACTAACAAGACATACAGGTAAGCTAGGTCTCACAGAATCCTCATTGAATACTGGGGTGATGGAGGCATTATTACTGGTACGGATTTTAATTTCAAGTTCATGAGTGGGTCGTACCTTGGATTTTTGTAACGCTCTCTTTTACCTCTTTTTTTTTCCTGTAGATATTTTGCCGTTTGCTCACATGATGGGACAGAGCATCACCTGAGAGTCCTTGGGTATCTGTCTGCCTCACCAGTGTCTCAAAATCTGCCATCATTAAAGAAAAAAAAATAATAATAATTACAATATAAATTAATTTAATACAACACGGAATCACACTTTGAACAAATCTCATCTCCAGGCCCCAAGGACGATCAGGGGAGGCTGGCCTGTGCCTGGCCTGTGCCTGGCCTGTTCCTGGCCTGTGCCTGGCCTGTGCCTGGCTTGAGCCTGTCTTGTGCCTGGCTTCCGCGAAATATACGGTGAATATGGTTTGGCAAACCCAGAGACTACCAATCCTACTCACTGCGCCCCTTGTGAATAATTAGGTTCTTATCAATGGGCCTCGTTTCGTCTCGGGCTAAATCGAAACCTAATTCACCCTCGTCTATTTACTACACTCCAAAAATATATACACATTCCACACACAAATTTATTGTACTTCCCTTTTATTTTACCCCCCCTTCGCTTCATTTCCAGTTTCACTTTCCCTGCTTTCAGGGATAAATCCCCGAAAATAATTAATTTTTACTTTCTTTTACCGGATTCTAAAGTAAACTTAAATTTAAATATACACAAAACCCCCAGCCCTTCCCCAACCCAATCCCTTTTAACCCAAAATTAAAAACCCTTAAAAGGGGGGGATGGTCGAGAGCGAAAAAAAAAAAAAAAAAAAAACGAAAACAAAGAACCCATATTTTAGGGGCCCCCCTTTCGCCATTTTCAGGAGGGCCCACTTCCCCACCCTTTTTTCCTTGCCAAAAAACAAAAATGAACCCTGCCCTACTGCCCGAATTAAAATTGGGAAATCCCTTTTTGTCCCACAATTTTTTGATAATTTTCCCCCCATTGGGCGTTTTTTTTTAAATAACGAAAATTTCATTCCTTCCCATATATTTTTGTCATTTTTTTTGTGTGTGTTTGTTTTTTTTGTTGTGTGTGTAGTGTTTGGGGTTGTGTTTTCCTTTCCGGGGTGTTTGTTTTTCGTGTGTGTTTTTTTATGTGTTTTTTTTTGGGTGTGCATGTGTTCGCGTGTGTGGTGCGTATTTTTTATGCTTTTGGGTTTTTGTGTGTGTATGTTTTGTGTGTGTTTTTTTTTTTTTTCCTGTTTTATTTTTGGTTTTTTTGTAGGGTGGGGTTTGTATTTTTTGTGTGTTTGTATGTGGTTTGTGTTTTTTTTTTGGTGTGTGTTTTTTTGGGGGGGTGTGTTTGTATTGGTGGGGGTTTTTGTATGTGGGTGTCTTTTATTGGTGTTTTTGTATTTGGTTGTGTTTTGTATTTTGGGTGTGGTTTGTATGTGTTGTGTTGTTTTTGGTGTGTTTTGGGTATGTGGTGTGTGCTTGTATTTGGGTTGTTGTATGTGGTGTTTTGTTTCTATGTGGTGTGTGTTGTACTGGTGTGGTTTTATCTTTTTGTTTTTTGGAAATGGGGTTGTGTTTTTGTAGTGGGTGTTTTTTGTTGTGGGTGTTTTTTAGTGGGGGGTTTTTTGATGTGGTTTTGGGTTGTGGTGGGGTTTTTTATTGGTTTTGGGTTGGTTGGGGTTTGTTTTGTTGGGTGGGTTTTTTGTATGGGGTGTTTTCTTGTTGTGGGTTGCTTGTATGTGGTTGGGGTGCTTGTATGTGGTGTGGCTTGTAGTGGTGTTGTTTGGGTATGGCGTTTGTTTGTTTGTGTGTGTTTGTTTTGGTGGGTTATTGGTGTTTTTTTTTTTGTGTTTGTGCGTGTTTTTGTGAGTGTTTTTGGTGGGTGGGGTTTTATTGGGTGTCCCTTGTGGTGTTTTTTTATTTGTGTGTTTTTTTGTGTCTCTTTTTTGTGTTTTTTGTGTTTCGTTTTTTTTGTGGTTTGTGAGTTTTGTTTGTGTGCTGTTTTTTTGTTTTTGTGTTTTTTGTTTTTTTATTTTTTTGGTTTGTGAAATGTTTGTGTGTGTATTTCTGTTTAGTTTATTTGTTTTTGTGGTTTTTTTATTTTTTGGTGTGTTTTTTGGGGTTGCTTTTATTTTGGGGGGTTGTGGGGTTTGGGCTTGTGTGGGTTTGTGTTTTTTAGGTGTGTGGGGTTTTTGTGTGTGTGTGTGTGGTTTGTGTATTTGTCTCTGTGTGTTTTTGTGTGTGCGCATGACACAGGGCTGTGAAGCATGATCCTCCAGTGTGAAAATTTTTCCGCTATTTTTTCCAAAACCCACTAATCCCACAAAAACCATTTTTCAGGCAAGAGGTCGGGTTGATTTTAAGTTAAATAAGAAAATAAAACATCGAAATATAAATTGAAGTAAAAGGTGCACACGAAAAAAATTATACAGAGAAAGCCAAAAAAAACAGAACCCGGTAAATAATAAATGAAACCTAAAAAAACCCCCCTTTAAAAAGCTGCCAAAGGGACATTTAAAATGAATAATAAAAAAAACTAGTAAAATAAAGGAAAAAGATCAAAAAATTTAAATTATTTTTTTGTTTTTGGGACAGAAAAAAGATGGGGGAATTAAGTAAATTGACAGTAAAGGACTACGGGAAAACACAGGAAAATCCAAAGAAGAAAAAGGGGAAAAAAATAAAGGAAATACAAAAATCAAAAAAAATGTTTAAAACCCAACGAAAAACACAAAACCCAAAATATTTAAAATTTAAAACCGGGAAAAAAATCAGAAAAAAAACCATGTGGAGGAAACCAATCACACATACAGAACGGATTTTAAAAAACATTAAAACTTAAAGGAAAGACAAACAGAAACGGGGTGAAGGCGGGTTTGAAAAAAAAAATGAGTTTAAAAAAACAAACAAAAATTCCCCTAAATTCCAAATAAATGAAAAAGCCCCCGGTTTTTCTAAAATGACCCCCACCGACTGCCCCCATATATAGGGGTGTATTTGTTTTGGAAAACGTCCATGGTAGTGGTAGCGGGGTCCCATGGTTTTGGCTGCAGTACCCCCCAAACCTTATTCTTTGGGCTCTTTTTGGGTGATTGTTTCCCCCAGTCGGACTCTTCTTTTTCAAATTTTTTAAAAACCTGAAAAAAATTACTGGGAAAGTTTAAAAAAAAAAAAAAAAAAAAAAGCCCAGGGATAAAAAATGAAATAAGAAAGGCGCAGAGAATCAGGGAACAAAAAAAACGGGACTGAGAGAATTCTGATCATTTATACAAAATTTTGGCCCCAAATTTATTTTTAATTCAGTTTTGTATGTCAACCCTTGGGCCCCACTTTACTAAGAAAAAAACCGGGCGAAAAAAAACAGCATCCAAACATACCCCCCACTCCTCAGTCACAGGGCAAAAAAAAACCCCCCCGAAAGGGAGGTGTTAAGCCTCTCAATAAAAAAAAAAGAGAGCCCCAGTACAATGTGCCCCCCTTTTTAAAGGTAGGGGGCGCGCACGGTCCCCTATAAAACGAGTTTTTATTAAAGCTTCCCCGAAAAAAATTAAATAAGATAGTAAAAAAAAATTTTAAAGATTAAAACGAAAAACCAAAAAATTACGAAGTGATAAAGATGCTGGGAAATTTAAAGGAAAAATTTCCCCCGAAAAGGCCTACGGGAAACACAAAAAAAATACAAAGCAAAAAAGGGGAGGAAAATAAAATTTAATACTAACTTCAAAAAAAAAAAAGGGAAGGACGAAAAAAAAGATCAAAAAATCAACAAAATGAAACATAACACAAGCAAAAAAAGGGCAAACTGAACAAAAAAAGGCAAACTAAAACATAAAGAAAACACAATCACTGGATTGTCAATACTTTTTTTAAATTTATATTCGGGTGGCGAGAGGCAGCCGATTCACACCAAAAATTTCCCGAAAAAAAAATTTTTTAAACGGGGCTCCGTCCCGGCAACAGAGGGGGTTTTTTTTTTTTTTTTTCACTTTTTTCCCGTCCCCCCCTAATTTCCGATTTTCCCTCTCCATCGTCACCCTGCGAAAAGAGCTCAATTAGTACATAGACTTAGCTGTGAACCACAATTTTGCATACAAATAAAAAAGTTATCCGTGAAATAAATAAAATTAAAAAAACCAGAATCAACCCAAAATTTTAAAAAAAACCCAAAGTAAAAAAAAACCCAAGGGAAAGGTTAAATGCAAAAAAAATAAAAAAAAAAAAAAGATAAAAAAAAAAGGGCCCAAAACACAAGGCCATAAGAAAAACAATATTAAAAAATAAACGAAAAATAAAAATAAAAATACTTTACAGAAAGAAAATTTTGTGAAAAAAAGGAAAAATTTAAAAGGAAATATTTTTAAAAATAAAACAAAATTATAATTATATAATATATAAAAATATATATATATATATATATACAAAAAACAAAAAGAACGAGGAGATACGAAATATTTGCAGTTAAAAACTCAAAAACCAAAAGGGGAAGCAGGTCCTCCCCTTTTTCAGACATCCGGGGTAAGATTAAGCTTTTTTAGGAAACCCGGGAAACCCCGAGGTAAACAGCATTTCCCAAAAGATCTTCAGGAACGCCCCTGGATAAACGGTTCCCCTTCACCATCTCCCCAAAGGACTTGGAAAATCCCGCTCTCACTGCCGTCGAAGGGACGTAACTGATTGAGATGAGTTTCCCTTCCCTTTTGAAGGGGGAAAAGGACCCCTAAACCTTTTGCCAAGGACCCAGTAATTTGGAAATCCTTGCAGGCCAAACCCTTTTCCCCTTTCCCCCATGCCATTAGCCTTGGGGGGGAAAATGGTTGTTAATGCTTTTGGTTTTTTAGCAACTGCAAAATTTTTTGGGAAAAGAACTTTTTTTTAAAATTCTTTTCCAAATTGGCTTTTTTGAGTAACTTGGGGGGCCCAAAAAACAAGGTCAAAAAATGGCGAAAAAATCTCGTAGGGTTAGCACATCCCTTTTTCCTTCATTAGTTGTTCAACTAAAGGGAGATCAAGGGAAAAGTGTTGCGGGAAACAAGAGCTGCACCTTTATGTCGTTGCCAAGCTTGGCAGTGGAAAACAAATCTTTTGACGGTACAAAGATTTTTGAAAAGAAAAACATTCACATAACTTACATTTGATAGCGATAAGCCCCTTGGTGGGGCTGCATTTGAGGCTACAAAAATGAGCGATTCGAAGTGCCGCACACGGGGGGCCCTTTGGGGTACCACAAACCTGAAAAGGCCCCCCCATTTTAAAAAGGCCACAGGGTTAAAGTAAAACACCTTTTTATTTAAAACCCACCCAGGAAAACGGGAAAACACGTTTGGGGAAGTTTTTTTTCCCTTCCCCCTTCCCTCAAGAGAAAATTTTCCTTAAAAAGAGGACCCTTAAAACTGCTAAAGGGTCTCGGTTTGGGGTTAAATTTTTAAAACCAGATGGGAAAGGCCTACTTATGGGCCCAAATGCTCTAACTCCCTCGAAAAAACCCCAATGTTCTGCCCCAATTGCTGGGCCCTTAGTTTCGAATCCTCATTGAATACGGGGGTGATGGAGGCTTTTAAAGGGTAGGGAATTTTCGTCTTTTTCAATTAATGAGTGGGGTTGGGGTTCCCCTTTTGATTTTTTGTAACCTCCTTTTACCCCCTTTTCCCTTAGTTTTTTGTCGTTTTGCTCACAAGGGGCAGAGCTCACCTGAGGGGCCCTTTGGGGTATCTTCCCGCCTCACCCGTGTCTCAAAATCTCCCCACAAAAAAGGGAAAAAAAAATATATATATATAAAAATTTTAAAAAAATAAAAATTTAAATAAAACAGGGAATCACACTTTAAAAACAAATTTTTCACCCTCCGGGCCCCCAAGGACTAAAGGGGAGGCGGCCTGTGCCGGGGCCTTTTTTCCTACCCTTTGGTCCCTTGGGCCTGGGGCCGGGCCCTGTGCCTGGTTTGAGCCTGGTTTGAGCCTAGCTTGGGGCGGCTTCCGCAAAATATACGGTAAATAGGTTTGGAAAAAACCCAGAACTCCCAAACCCCAACTCACAAACCCCCCTTGGGTAAAATTTAATTTTTAGGTTCTTATAAAAAGGGCCTCTTTTCGCCCGGGCAAAATGGGAAACCTAATTCCCCTCGTCAAATTTACTAAATTTCCAAAAAATATACACAATTCACACACAAATTTATTGTACTTCCCTTTTTTTCCCCAACTTTCACGATTTACATTTCCTTCTTTTCATTCCATTTTCCCCGTTTTCCCCCAGCGAAAAGGTCCCCGAAAATTTTAAATTTTTTACGTTCTTTACCTAAGTAAATATTAAATTATTTTAACAAAAAAAATACCCGACTTCTCCGAAACCCCAATCCCAAAATTAACAACCCTTCCCATGTGTGGGTTTTTGGTCGTGAGGATAAACGAGACAATAACCCATACTAGGGGCCCCAAACCTTCCCCGGCCGGACCCCCCGGTCACCACCCTTCCCCTTTTTCCAATTTTAGCTAAACCACCTGAAACCCCCCCCAAGCCCTACTATCCAAATTAAAAGTCGCACCCTTTTTTGCCCACAAAATTTTTTGCAAATACCCCCCCAAATTATGACCCTTTTTACATAAAAAATGTCTTCCCTTTAAAATATATGGGGGGTTTTGTCATTATTTTTGGGGTGTGTGTGTTTTTTTTGTGGGTGTATTGTTGTTTGTTTTTGTGTGTGTGTGTGGTATAATGTTTTTGTTTTTGGTGTTTTTGTGTTCGTGTTCGAATTTTGTGTGTGTTCGCGTGTCCCTGTGTGTATGTGTTTGCTTTATTTTTTATTTGTGTGTTTAGCTTTTGGTGTTTGTGTTTGTGTGTGGGGGTGTTTTTTATGGGTTTGTTTGTTTTTAAAGCTTTTTTTTTTGGGTGTGTGTGATTAGGGGTTTTATTTTTGGGGTTTGTGTTTGTCGGGTTTTGTCTGTTTTGTGGGGGGGTTTTGTGTTTTTCCTGTTTTTTTTAACGTATGGGGTTTGAAATGCGGTGTGTGTTTGTAGTTGGTGTGTGTTTGTATGTGGTTTTTTTTTGGATGGGGTGTGGGGTTGTATGTGGTGTGGCTTGTATTTGGTGTGTGTTTGCATTTGTTGTGTGTTTGTTGGGGTGTGTTTTTGTATGGGGTTTTTGGTTTGTTTTTTGGTATGTTTTTGTATGGGGTGTGTTTTGTATGTGGTGGGGTTTTGGGATTTGCCCTGTGCGTGCGGTGCTTGTTTGTGTGTATAGGAGTTTTTTTTTGGTGTTGTGGGGTGTTTGTTTTTTTTGTGTGTGTGTTTGGTGTGTTTGTGTTTTTGTTTGTGGGTTTTTGTTTGTGTGTTTTTTTTGGGCCCTTTGTGTGTCCCTTTTTTTGTGTGGGTTTTGTTTGTGTTTGTTTTAGATTTTTTGGTGGGGTGGGGTTGTGGGTTTTTATGTTTTTTTTGTTTTTTGTGTTTTGGGGTTTATTTTTTTTATTTTGTGTTTTTTTCTTTGTTTTTTGTGGGTGGGGTGTGTTTGTGTGTGTTGTTAGTGTGGTTTTTTGTGTGTTTTTTTTTCTGTGTTTTGGTGTGTGTGTGTTTGCCCATTGGGTCTGTTTGTGAGTTTTTTGAGTGATTGTGTTTTTTTGTCTCTCTTGTGTTTGTGTGTGTTTGTGTGTTTTTGGTGTGTGTGTGTGGTTTTTTGTGCGGCCCACAGGGCTTTTGAAGCATAAATCTTCCAGTGGGGGGGAAAAATTTCGTCTATGTTTTTCCACAACACCAATCAAACCCTCTTCAGGGGGAAGAGGTGGGTCGAGTCATTTAGCCCCCACAATCAATCTTTTTGGGGTTTACAGTTTTAAAGGGGAATTTCGGAAAAAAATCATTGACATGCAACACCAGCAAAACGCATTTCTCCTGAAAAAATATTTTGGTACAGGAAAGGGACACAAAAAAAGCCGCTGCTTGGGGGGCATAAAACGTTCTAAAAACTCTGGTTGCATTGAAAGCTAAAAAAGACTACTGAGTTGTGAAGACTCGCTGACACACTGGAAACCTGTGTGGTAATCAACAAAGGGGCATCCGGGGGCCAGGGCCCCCCGCACTATTGTTTTTCCTTCCTCTTTTGCTAGAAAGGGACAAAAGTGGGTATAAAAATACCCCCTTGTGTACAGTTTCCCCCTGAAGTCTGGAAAAAATGGAAGTATTTTGGGGGTAATTTCCGGGTTGGACCCTTTTGCCTTTTTTAAAGTAAAAATTTAAAGGGGAAAAAAAAAATACAAAGGGAAATACTAATATATAAAACCCGGAAAAAAATAGAATACAAAAAAGGGGGCCCATGCTTTTTATAAACTGCCGTGCACAAATTAAAAAACAATTTCAAAAAAAGTGCTAAGGGTAAAGGCTTACCTAACTACTGAAAAAAAAAAAAAGAGAGTCCAAAATTTATCCTTTTGGAAAAGAAATTTACCAAATTTTTTTTAAAAAATTTTTAAAAAACGGGGGCGTAGAAACACGAAGGGCATCTCGAAGGAACGTAAAAAAAAAAACAAAACCAAAAAAAAAAAAAATAAAGGGAAAGGCTGGGGTGAAAAAACACAGAAAAGTAAAAGCCAAAAAAAGAATAAAAAAAAAGTCCTGAGGGATTTGTGAAAAAAAATAATAAGAAATAAAAACCCTAAAATTAAAACACAAGGGACACTAAAGGGGAAAATGTTTTCTTATAAAAAATAGAGATCCCCGTCCCTCCTTTTTAAAATAAAAATTCAGGTCGTAAAGGAAAAGGGCTGAGAAAAAAGGGTTTTCCCTTTTTTGGGGGAAAAGGGGATAGATGTCCGAGGAAGGGAGACATTAAGGGGGGTGTAGGACCCGGGTGGGTAATGGAGTGGGAAAAATGAGATTACCCGGTGCAAAAAGGGAAAAAAAAAGGAAAAAGGGGAAACTTAGGAAAGGGGGAGGGGACTTTTTAACATCTGGAATCTAGAAATGGGAAAACTTGAAATTTAATTTTTAAAAGAATACTATTTTTAAAACCCGAAAAAAAGAGAAAAAAAACTGTTTTCCGGGACTTTTGCACGTCTGTACTTTTTCTCGTTTTTCCCGATATCCATCCCTCTAATCTTTTCTCTTTTTTCTTGTTCTCCACTTTCTGTAGGCTCGGGAGACACGGGTTCTGAAAGGGCAAAGAGGGTTTTTCTAGAACCTCCGCAAATAGGAAATTCCAAATCCATCCCCGAAATAAAAGAAATGGGGAAAAAAGGGGGAAAAAAAAAATATGACCCACCTTACCTAAAAACCCACAATTACTTAACCCATAAAAATAAATAAAGCCCCATTGCCATTTTATAAACCCCTTTTCCCCTAAAGATAATAAAACCCTGTAGGGGGGGCACACGCTTAATTTAATTTTTTTGCCGTCGACCTACAGAAATTTTATAGGTTGTGACCTACTTGTGTGCGGGGGTAGTGAAAACTGTTTCCCCGTTTCACCAAGGGGCCCAAAATTTCCCAAAACCATAGTAGCACTTTGGGTTTTCCTCTAAATGACTTTAGCCATAAGAAAAAAAATTCCTTTCTCCTCCCTACTTCCCCCAAAGTAGTACCCCGGGTAAGGGGTTACCAAAATTTTAAATTTTACACCTTTGAAAAACGCAACCTGCTACGGCGTTACCAATATGTTTTAATACCTTAGAGAAAGCAGCCCCGCTACAAGGGGTTAAAAATATGTATTTTTAACCTTAAGAAAAGCAGCCGTACAGGGGTTACCAAATTTTATTTCACACCTTTGAGAACGCCGCCTGTTACCCGGCGTTACCAATAGGGATTTATACCTTAGAGAACCCAGCCTGTAAGGCGTTTCCAATTGTATTACCACCCTTGGGGAAGCGCCCGCCCACAGGCTTACCAAATGTTTACCAAATTTAAAAAACGCAGCCTACAGGCGTTACCAAAACCCAAAAACCTTTCCCGAGAACGCAGCCCGTAAAGGCGTTTTCCAAAACGCAAAAAATCATTTTAGAGAACGCAGCTGCTACAAAATGTTACCAATATGTATTACACCCCTTAAAAAAACACAGCCGCTTTAGTCGTTACCAATTGCATTACACACCTTTGAGAAAGCAGCCTGTACAGGCGTTACCAATACACCCCAAAACACTTTTTTTTTTGAGAAAAGCAGCCTGCTACCGGCGTTTTCCAATACACAATACATTCCAAAGGGAAAGGGGAATTTTGGGAGCCCGCTACAGGGGTTGCTAAATTTTTTTTTTTAAAAAAGTTTGAAAAACGCAGCCTGCTATAGGCGTTTTAAAAATGAGCCCTAAAAATTTTTAGGAAGGGATCCTGCTTCAGGGGTTTAAACCCAAACGCATAAAACCCCCCTTTGGAACGCAGCTTGCTACAGGGCCCTACCAATATTCATAAACACCCCAGAAAATGCAGCCTGCTACCGGGGGTTACAAATATGGGCCTAAAACCCCCAATCAAACCCCAACATGTCGGGTATGAAGGGGTATGGAGAGTAGAGGAGGAGGGGAGATTTTGACGACAAGCTTAAAAAAAGCAGAGCTGCGATTCAGATCCCCCAAGGAAGTTTTAGTTTTTAACAACCCCTTTTTTCCCCCTAGAAAAAGGGCACCCCCCCGGGGCACGAGGTCTGCCTCACCTGTGCTGGGACTACTCCAAGAACCTTTTGCGAGACATGGAGGGGCCTCCTTAACCCCGGGAGATACCTCAGCGGGCCCAAGGGGCGAGGCACCCTTTGGCGCGCCCAGGCGCCATTAAACCCACACTCCGCATTGCAGACGAACAAAATGTTTTCTCACGAGGGAGCGGGGGGGAGACGCCCCCACGACCGTACCAAATATCCCTCAAGCTGCAAAAGAGCCTTTGGGTTTCCCCTTTTCCGAAAGGGGTTTTTACTTTAAACCCGTCCCCCGACCCCAAACCCCCCATGGTGAGGGGGCAGGCGGAGACACTCCAAAGCCTGGCAAGTGGCCATTGAGGGCCCCCCCAAGGTATCCCCCCCCCAAAAGGGGAACCCCACTACCCCCCCGCCCGCTCTGCCTAATTCAACCACAGAGTAGGGGGAGGAGGAAAAAAAAAAGGTGGCATAAGTTCCAATAAGAAATACCACCTAATAAATCCTGGACGAGAGCGTGGGAAACCCTGGAAAACAAGAAAAAGTAGGGGTTAAAAAGAGGCACCCGGGGGGTGATAATCAAATTAAACCCCAAAATACGAAAATAAAAAATGCAAAACTAGAGGATTCTTAGAAAAGGCTGCCAAGGAAAAGGGAAAAGGACAACCCCTTTTTAAGATTCAGAAAATCAATTGTTTTTTAAGGGTTTTTACAGAAAAAAATATAATATAAAAAATAAAAAAAAACACTTAAAAAAAAAAACAAAAATAAATGAAAAAGAAATAAAAAGTGAAAGTTAATGAGTTGGTTGCTTTTAAAAACCCCTTTCAATTTTGGGGATTTTCCAATTTGATATTACGAATCTTTAAATTAAAATATCACTTTATTATAGAAAACCTGAATGATAATAATTTTTAATGGGAAATTTTAACAATGTCTAAGTCAAGAAATAAAATGAGCTACAGCAAGCATTTGTTATAGATTAAAATTTAAAACTAATGGGCTTGGAAGGGGTTTTTTTGTTTGGGGAGGGGCGGAACCCGTACCAGGGGATAACAGCACTGGGGCTGAGGATGGTTTAGATATCAGTAAAACACCATTTTATATTTGAAAGGAGTTAAAAAAAGATTGGGGGTTATTAAGAAAAATAAGTGTTACAAAACGTTTTTACATTAATAAAAAACCCCTTTTTAGGCACATCGCTACCCCACACCCCGCTACACACAAAAACACACACACACACGAGCAAAAAAAAAAAAAAAAAAAAAAGTCAGCTCGTGTTCGATGGTTGTTACTCAGGGGACCCAAAAGGACATTTCAATATTCTAAAAAGAAATTTTTATTAATCAATGATTTTCCCAAAGTAAGTGATTTTTCGGCAATTTGTAAAAATTCCAAATTTTTATAACTTATATTTCTTTTTGCTACATGAGCTTTTAAAAAAGCGATTTTTTACTCCCATGCATGGGGCTTCCCAAACTAAAAATTTGAAATGGGGAAAAAAGCGTTGGGAATCCCTTTTTAGTTTTAAAAAGGATCGTTTTTTTTTTATATCCTTATATGTTATTTCCAAAAATAGCTTTTGGGAGGCGCCACTGACATGGGACAAAAGGGGGCCACCCCTATTTGCCGGTATGGAAAACTGGATACCCGGGAAATTACCCAGGGTGCCTGAGAATCCCCTGTTTTTGGGGCTGAGGAAAAATAAAAGGGGGGAAATTTGGGCCCCCCCCCTTTTAATTTCATTTTCAACTTACCCTGTAATTTTTTCCACTATTGTCTGTCCAAAAGGTTCCTCTAGAAAGGGGGCCCTAACCCTGCTGGGGGGAAACCCGGGTTTTAACTAGATTCCCGGCTTGCAAAATGGTTTTGGGGTTGTGCGTATTCCCCTTGTTCTTTGGGCCCAATGAACTTATAGGCAGATCTAAAATCTCCCAAAGGGAAAATATAATGTAGGGTCCAAATTTGCAAAAATTTTAATAAAAGGGCCAAAAAATTTGGAAAAGTTTTAATGAGACCAAAAATACTTTTATAAAGTTAAAAAAAGGGCAGTAAAAAATCGCAAGAAAATTGAAGGGAAAAGGTGCACACTAAAAGGGTTAACAAGAAAGGGAAAAAGACCAAAAAGAAACAGGGAAATAATAAAACGAAGCCTACTAAAATCAAACCCTAAAAAAATAGCAAATGACACTAAAATAAATAAAACAAAACTAGTAAAAAAGAAGGATAAAGAACTCAAAAAATTTAATTTTTATTTTTTTTAGTGGGAAATTTAAAAGATGCTGGGGAAAAAAAGTAAAATTGACAGTAAAGGGGCTACAGGAAACAGGGGAAAAAACCAAAACAGTAAAAAGGGGCAAAATAAAGGGGAAAATTAAAAAAAAACAAATGATTAAAACCCCCAATAACATTAAGAACAAAAAAGTATTTAAAAAAAAAACCCCGGAAAAAATCACAGACCCAAAAAAGGGGGAGCTATACATAAACACACAACAGGACGGAAATTTAAAAACCCTTAAAAACATTAAAGGAAAGGCCCAAAAGCAAAGGGGTGGGAAAGGCGGGCCAAAAAAAACGAGCTTAATAACAAAACAAGACTTCCCTCATTACTAATGAAATGATAAAAAAACCCGGGTTTTTTACAAATCACCCCCCTGACTTTTCCCCCAAAATATATAGTTGTAGTGATTTCAACGCCCCCCGGGTTTTGGTTTGGGGCGTGCCATGGTGTAAAGGTGCAGTAAAGGCCAAAACCCTTTTTTTTAGGCTTTGTTTGGGGGGATTGCGTCCCCCATCTGACTCTTCTTTCTAATATTTTAAAAAAACCCTTCCAAAAAGATACTGGGAAGATAAAAAAAAAAAAAAAAAAAAAAAAAAAAAAAAAAAAGGGAAAAAAGAAATAGCAAGACATGAACCAAAAAAAACTGACTGAGGGGGGGGTAAACAGAGAAATTTTGAAACCTTTATACATTGAATTTGGCCCCCAGATTTTCTTAATTCAGTTTGTATGTTTTTAGCATTGCACTTTGGGCCCCGTTAAATTACAAATATAAGGCGAAAAAAAATCCCGCAAACCAAAAACCTCAGTTCCCCACGGCAAAAGAGAAACCCGCGCAAGATGGGTTAAACTTCTCAAGATAAGAGAAAAAAAGAGCCCCAAATACAATGTTCGGGGCCCCTTTTTAAAGTTAGGGCGCGCAAAGGGCCCCATGAACGGGGTTAATTAAAGCTTCCCCGTAACCCAAATTTAAAAAAGGATAGTAAAAAAAAATTAGAAGATAAAACGTACCAAAATTTTTCCAAGTGTAAAAATGCGGAAATTAAATAAAAAAAAACAGTAAAGGGGCCCACAGGGCACGGGAAAAAACAAAGCATTAAAAGGGGGAAAATAAATAGAATACAACTTTAGAAAAAAAGAGTAAAATGAACGAAAATAAAAGAAATTTAAAAACCCAAAACATGGGAAACCCCTCACCCAAGATAAAAAGGCAAAATGAACATAAAAAAGGGAAACATCACACAAGCTAAAAACCAAACGAAAATAAAGTAAAACTACAATCACTGGTTGTCAATTTCTCTCTTTTAAAATTATTCAGGTGGCGGGGAAAGGGGCCCGGCCTTTTACGGATAGGGGCCCTCCCCCGGCCCAAAGAGAGAGAGGGAGCAGTTTTTTTCCCCTACATCACCCTCCCCCCCTGACTTCGATCTTCCCCCTCTCCATCGTCAACGTTTTTCGAAGGGTTCTAACTTTTTCCCCCGGGGGGTCCCTCACGCCCCGGGCCCCCATTTACCTTTCCCGAAAAGTATCGGCGGCACCCGGGGCCCCGGAGGAAACGAAACGGAAGCCGACCCAAAAAACGGGCAGAGGAAAAAACGGCCGCCACTAAGGTCCCGAGAAGAGGGGCGAGCGGACACACCATGGACAGACGCCCAAAACCTGCCCCCCAATAAAACCATTTAAATGCGGCTGGACTACGCTAACGGCAAAAAACCCTTCGAAAAGACTCAAATTTTACTGACCCTTTGCTGTGAACACAAAATGAAAACAAATGAAAAAATATCCTGTGGGAAAAAATATATCCCAAAACCCGAATAAAAACCTAAAATTAAAAAAAACTCCCAAAAAAAACAAAACCAAGGAAGGGTAAAAGCAATAGAAAAAAAAAAAAAAAAAAAAAAGGATAAATGAAAAAAAGCAAAACATGAACAAATAAAAATGGAACTGAGGGTGGGGGTAAACAAGAGAATTCTGATCATTATACATTAATTTAGGCACCAGATTATCTTAATTCAGTTTGTATGTATAGCATGTGCACTGGCCACGAGAAAAGAGAGCCCAGTACAATGTGCGGCCCCTTTTAAAGTTAGAGGGCGCGCACGGTCTCTATGAACGAGTTATATTAAAGCTTCCCCGTAACCAATTAAATAAGGATAGTAAAAATAATTAGAAGATAAAACGATAACCAAAATATTACGAAGTGATAAAGATGCTGAAATTAAGTAAAATTGACAGTAAAGGACTACAGGAACACAGGAAAATACAAAGCATTAAAAGGAGGAAAATAAATAGAATACTAACTTTAGAAAAAAAGAGTAAAATGAGGACGAGATAAAAGATTAAAAGAATCAACACATGCACACACATCACACAAGATAAAAAGGCAAACTGAACATAAAAAGGCAAACATCACACAAGCTAAAAAGCCAAACTGAACATAAAGTAAAACTACAATCACTGGATTGTCAATACTCTCTTTAAAGTATATTCAGGTGGCGAGAGGCAGCCGCATTCACGGATACGGGCTCCGTCACCGGCAACAGAGAGAGAGGCAGCAGTTTCTTTCACTACATCATCCCTCCCCTCCTGACTTCGATCTTCTCCTCTCCATCGTCAACGTTCGTCGAAGGCTTCTAACTTTCTCCGGCGGTCCCTCACGCTCGGTCCGGCCCATTCACACCAGAACGTATCGGCAGGCACCGGGCCATGAGAGGAGCGATCGGAAGCCGACCACCCACGACAGAGGACAACGGCCGCCACTACAGGTCCAGCAGCAATAACAAGAACAGCCGGAATCTCGGAGCTTTGCCGAGAACCAAGAACCATTGATGGTGCCACAAGTTAAGAATTTACCAGGCGAGTTGTCATCAAATGAAAAATTGATGGGAGAACTAGATTGTCGTTTGAAAGCAAAAGGATTTTTAGGGCAAATGGTCTGATGTGCCCAAATTCACCACAACATGACATGTTACTTTAGGTCTCGGAGCTTTCTCTCAGCTTCTTCTGGAACCAACCATTTGGTCTGAACCATCCTCTTACCTCTGTGGAGACGGTGTCGATTCGTGTGAGATCCATGAGCAGGAGTCCAAGTATCTGCAAAACTCACAGCTTCATCAGGAGTAGACGTGGTTCTCTCTCAGAAACTTGCCAATATCTGGGAAACGCAATACTTTAGCTGGTCTAATATCATAAAAGAATGTGAATTCTCATAAGTTTTCTCTATATTACTATGCGTTTGTGTTTGTGTGTGTATTTTTGTGTGTCGTTTTTTTTTTTGTGTTTTCCTGTTTGTTTGTGTGTGTGTGGTTTGTATGTGGTGTCTGTTTGTATGTGGTGTGTGTTTTATGTGGTGTGTGTTTGTAATGTGATGTGTTTGTATGTGGTGTGTGTGTGTTTGTGTGTGTTTGTTTGTGGGTGTGTTTTGTGTTATTTGTGTTTTTGTGTGTGCGTTGTTTGTGTTTTTGTGAGATTGTTTGTGTGCATGTGTTTTGTGTGTGTGTTTATGTGTATGTTTATTTGTGTTTGTGTGTTTCTTTATGTCTTTGTGTGTGTGTGTGTTTTGTGTTCGCTTGTTAGTGTGTGTGTTTGTCTGTGTGTGTGTGTGTTTGTGAGTGGGGTGTGTTGTCTCTGTGGTGTGTGTGTGTTTTTGTGTGTGTGCGCATGGCACAGCGCTGTGAAGCATCATCCTCCAGTGTGACAATTTCGTCTATGTTTTCCATGTTTTCTATGGTGTGTGTTTGTATGTGGTGTTGTATGTGGTGTGTGTTTGTATGTGGTGTGTGTTTGTATGCGGTGTGTGTTTGTATGTGGTGTGTGTTTGAGCGTGTGTTTGTGCGTGTGTTTATGTGTATGTTTATTTGTGTTTGTGTGTTCTTTGTCTTTGTGTGTGTGTGTTTGTGTGTGCTTGTGAGTGTGTTTGTTTGTCTCTTTATTTGTTTGTGTTTGTGTGTGTGTGTATGTGTGTGCATGACACAGGGCTGTGAAGCATCATCTTCCAGTGTGACAATTTCGTCTGTTTTCCACAACACCAATACAACATACCATTCTTTATTCGAAGAGGTCGGGTCGAGTCATATAGCACCCACATATCAATCTGATGATTTTCCGCGCTGTGAAGGGAATGCGGAGCAATCACTGGACATGCAACACCAGCAAAAACAGCTACTTCTCCTGAAAAACACTTTGGTACAGTGCAAGACACAAAAAAGCCGCTCCTTGGAGGGCATGAAACTGTTCTAAAATCACTGAGTTGCATTGCACGTAAAGAAGACTGCCGAGCTTCTGAAGACTCGCTGACACACTGGATAACCTGAATTTCTAAAGACTTACATTAGTATATACAATAGGGAACTGTTCACCTTGCAATGATAAATAGTCTGTCTTCAGGGGATCTAGAATATGGAATACTTTAAAACTGAAGTGTGGTTACAGATCCATTCCTATCAAAATATCCCCTGGGAAAGGAATATCAGACACAAAGCACACATTAGGACGCACAAATAATTTGTCATCAACAAAGAACTTAATGAACAGCTTCAGTCTCTATGGTAAACAAGAACCAGATACACCTCTTAAACTGTTCAGAAGAACAATTACCTTTAATCTTAAGTTTTGAAATTATCCCTGCCTTTACAATAGTACATTCTGAGCCAGTATCTATAAAACATTCACACTCAACACCAATGACAATAAAACAATGAAGGGGCGACCTGCGGGCTTTGGAAGAACAGGCTGCTCTATGGGATGAATTAGAGAGATTCTGAGTATAAGTCTCGGCTCCGGTCGATGTTCTCGATTTCTGATATCCATCCATCTAATCTTTTCTCTTTCTTCTTGTTCTCCATTTTCTGTAGGCTCGGCAGACAGCGCTCTGAAAGGACAAAGAGGATTTTGCATAGAGACATCCGCAGTAGGAAATACTACATGAAATGGGAAAATACTATATGAAATGGAAAATGGGGAATCACCGACCTATTACCTACATTACCTAAACCTACAATTACTTAACCCATAAATATAATATATGCACCCATATGCCATTAACTACTAAAACCACTATCCCCCAAAGATAATAAGCATAGTAAGGTGGGCACACGCTTAATGATGTATAGCCGTCGACCTACATATTTTTATAGGTTGTGACCTACTTGTGTGCTGGGAATAGTTGAAAAGCTATTCCACTCGTGACACCAGAGGGCCTCGAACTCCCAAACACGATAGTGGCACTTTGGTTGCCTTTAACCGACTGAGCCATAAGCTACACCTCTCTATTCTCTAAAGTATGTAACCTGCTACAGGCGTTACCAATATATATTATAGACCTTAGAGAATGCAGCCTGTTACAGGCGTTTCCAATATGTATTATATACCTTAGAGAACGGAACCTGCTACAGGCGTTACCAATACGCTTAATACATTCTAGAGAACGCAGCCTGCTACAGGTGTTACCAATATGTATTATGCACCTTAGAGAATGCAGCCTGCTACAGGCGTTACCAATATGTATTATATACCTTAGATAAACGCAGCCTGCTACAGCCGTTACCAATATGTATTACACGCCTTAGAGAATGCAGCCTGCTACAGGCGTTACTATTATGTATTACACACCTTAGAGAACGCAGCCTGCTACAGGTATAACCAATATGTATTACACACCTTAAAGAACGCAGCATGCTACAGGCGTTACCCCAAAACACAATACATTCCAGAGAACGGAGCCTGCTACAGTCGTTACCAATAGGCATAATACATTCTAGAGAAGCAGCCTGCTACAGGCGTAACCAATATGCATTACACACCTTAGAGAACGCAGCCTGCTACAGGCGTTACCGATACACAATACATTCCAGAGAACACAGCATGCTTCAGTCGTTACCAATATGTATTACACACCTTAGAGAACACAGCCTGCTACAGACGTTACCAATACACAATACATTCCAGAGAACGCAGCCTGCTGCAGGTGTTACAAATATTATACATGTTAGAAAATGCAGCCTGCTATAGGCGTTAACAATACACATAATACATTCTAGAGCACGCAGCCTGCTTCAGGCGTTACCAATATGCCATAATACACCCTAGAAATTCAGCGCTCTGAATGGACAAAGAGGATTTTTCATAGAGACATCCGCAGTAGGAAATACTACATGAAATGGAAAATACTAAATGAAATGGAAAATGGGAATCACCGACCTATGACCTACATTACCTAAACCTACAATTACTTAACCCATGAATATAATATATGCACCATATGCCATTAACTACTAAACCACTATCCCCTAAAGATAATAAGCATAGTAAGATGGGCACACGCTTAATGATGTATAACCGTCGACCTACAGATTCTATAGGTTGTGACCTACTTGTGTGCTGGGAATAGTTGAAAAGCTATTCACTCGTGACACCCGAGGGCCTCGAACTCCCAAACACGATAGTAGCACTTGGTTGCCTTTAACCGACTGAGTCATAAGCACACAGATTCCTTCTCCTCCTACTCCCCTAAAGTACGGAGCCTGCTACAGGCGTTACCAATATATATTATACACCTTAGACAAAGCAACCTGCTACAGGCGTTACCAATATGTATTACACACCTTAGAGAACTCAGCCTGCTACAGGCGTTACCAATATGTATTACACACCTTAGAGAACTCAGCCTGCTACAGGCGTTACCAATATGTATTACACACCTTAGAGAACGCAGCCTGCTACAGGCGTTACCAATACACAATACATTCCAGAGAACGCAGCCTGCTACAAGTGTTACCAATATGTATTACACACATTAGAGAACACAGCCTGCTTCAGTCGTTACCAATATGTGTTACTTCGTTAAAAGCAGCCTCTATAGGCGTTAACAATACACATAATACATTCTAGAGAACGCAGCCTGCTACAGACGTTACCAGTATGCATAATACACCCCAGAAAATGCAGCCTGCTACGGGCGTTACATATATAGGATATTTTCTTTATGTTCAACTGTTGTGACTGAGGAACAATAACGGGGAAATTCGGCCTAGAGACCATCGCTTCTACTTGTTCATTCTTTAGCCGCAAATTATTTATTTCTAACTGGAAGTTTCTCAACTTACCCTGTTCATTCGTCCAATGTTGTCATGTCCACAACTGAGCCAATTACAAGAGGGTCCTCCAAAGGGCATAAACACTTGCTGGGGAAGACCGGTTTGAACTAGATTCCTGGCTTGCAGATGTTGTGAATTGTGTGTATTCCTCCTTGTTCTAGGCATAATGAACTGATAGGCAGATCTAAAAACTACAAAAGAAACTATAAAGTAGGGTCACAGGTAAGCAAAAATTGAGAAAATTGACCAATAAATATTTGAAAAGTTCAATGAGCAATAAAACATTTGATAAAGTTAAATAAGACAGTAAAACATCGCAAGTAAAATGAAGTAAAGGTGCACACTAAAAGATTATACAGAGAAAGCCAAAGAAACACAGAACACAGTAAAATGATATAAATGAAACCTACTAAAATCAAACAGTAAAAAGTTAGCAAATGACACTAGAATGAATAATACAAAACATAGTAAAATGAAGGTAAAAGAACTCAAAAAATCTTTTCTTAGTAAAAAGATGCTGAGAATTCAGTAAAATTTGACAGTAAAGGACTACAAATTAAAAACACAGGAAAATACAAAGCAGTAAAAGGAGCAAAATAAATAGAATACTAAAATCAAACAAACTAAGCAAACACGTAACACTGAGAACACAAAGTAGTAAAATCACAGACCAAAAAGATGTGGAGGCTATACATATCACACATACAGGACGGAGTTAAACCATTAAAACATTAAAGGAAAGGCAACAGAAACGGGGTGAAGGCCGGTGCAAAGAAAACGAGCTTAATAAACAAACAAGACTTACCCTCATTACTAATGAACTGATAAAGCCAACCGGCTTTCTACAATCACCCCCACCGACTGTCCACCATAAAATATATGGTTGTAGCGATTTGCAACGCCCCTGGTTAGTGGTAGCGGGCGTGCCAGGGTGTAAGGCTGCAGTACTGCCAACCTTATTCTTTAGGCTCGTTTGGGTGATTGCGTCCTCGAGTCTGACTCTTCATGTTCTAATATTTTAAAACCTTAAAACAGATACTGGGTAAGATTAAAAAAAAAAAAAAAAAACATGGATAAAACAATGAAATAAGCAAGACAGCAGAGAATCCTGAACAAATAAAACTGACTGAGGGTGGGGCAAACAAGAGAATTCTGATCAGTTTACATTAATTTAGGCACCAGATTATCTAATTCAGTTTGTATGTATAGCATGTGCACTTGGCCACGTACTTACAAATATCCAGGCGAAAAGAAATCAGCATCCAAAATCATACACCCACTCCTCAGTCACACGGCAAAACAGACCCCGCGGAAGGTGTTAAGCCTCTCAAGATAAGAGAAAAAGAGAGTCCCAGTACAATGTGCGGTCCCTTTTAAAGGTAGAGGGCGCGCACGGTCTCGAGTTATATTAAAGCTTCCCCGAAAACAATTCAATAAGGATAGTAAAAATAATTAGAAGATAAAACGATAACCAAAAAATTACGAAGTGATACAGCAAATAAAAGTACAAGGATAAAAGAAGATAAAGCAGTAACATACGAAACACTGAAGAAAACGTAAAACTGGAAAAACGGGGTAATTTAAGAAAAAAAGTAAAATGAGATCGAGATAAAAGATTAAAAGAATCAACACATGCACACACATCACACAAGCTAAAAAAGGCAAACTGAACATAAAGTAAACTACAATCACTGGATTGTCAATACTCTCTTTAAAGTATATTCAGGTGGCGAGAGGCAGCCGCATTCACGGATCCCGATGAAAGTGTACGGGCTCCGTCACCGGCAACAGAGAGGGATGCAGCGGTTTGTTTCACTACATGTTCCCTCCCCTCCTGACTTCGATCTTCTCCTCTCCATCGTCAACGTTCGTCGAAGGCTTCTAACTCTCTCCGGCGGTCCCTCACGCTCGGTCCGGCCCATTCACTCCAGAACGTATCGGCAGGCACCAGGCTGTAACAGGGAAACACACAGAGATCACGAGAGGAGCGATCGGAGGCCGACCACTCACGACAGAGGGCAACGGGCGCCACTACAGGTTCCGAGAAGAGGGACGAGCGAGACACGACACCTGCCCTCTAATACCGACCATAACTGTGGCTGGACTAGAGCATAACGGCAACACCCTGCGAAAAGAGCTCAATTAGTACATAGACTTAGCTGTGAACACAATATGCATACAAATGAAAAGATATCCAGTGCAATAAATATATCTAAAACCAGAATACAACCTAAATTAAAAGAAACCCAAATAAAAACAAAACCAAGGAAGGATAAATGCAAAAAAAAAAAAAATAAAAAAAAAAAAGGGCCACACAACGCCATAAGACAAACAATATTAAACAATAAACGAAAATACAAATAAAAATACATTACAGTAAGAAAATATGATGAGAAAGGATAAGATCAAGGTAATAGTTTTAAATAATATATATATATACAACAAACACAAAACAGAACTATAAGATACAGAAATATTGTGCAGTTCAAAACTCAAAAGCAACAAAAGAGGAAGCAGGTCACTGCCCTTTCGAGACATCCTGTAAGATTATAGCTTGTTAGATACACGGCAGCCAGAGAGTAACAGCACTTCAGCAAGATCGTCAGGAACGTCTGGATCAACTGTAGCCTCACCATCTCCCCTAGACTGTGGAAAATGCAGCTCATCACTAACGTCAAAGGGACGTAACTGATTGAGATCGAGCTTGCTTGCCTTCTGTGAAGGAGTAAGATCCCTAATGATCCTTGTCCAGGACCCAGTGACTTCATAATTCTTGCAGGGCCAAACCACTTTTCCCTCTCAACCATGCCATTAGCCTGTGGATGGAAAATCGTTGTATAACTGCTCTTGATGCTTAGCAACTCACAGACTTTAGAAAAGAGGACATTCTTGAATTCTGTGCCATTGGCATTTTTGTAGTGACTTGGGTGGGCCAAACAAGGTCATAAAATGGCGAAGAAAATCTCAGTATGGATAGCACATACCTATTTCCTTCAGTAGTTGTATCAAGCTCAAGGAGATCAAGCGGAAGTGTTGCTGGAAAGCAAGAGCTGCACCTTTATGTCGTTGACAAGCTGGCAACATAATCTTTGACGGTACGAAGCATGTTTGCAAAGTAAAACATGTCACATAACTTACAGTGAGTGCGTTAAGTCCCTTGGTGAGCTGCACTGAGGCTACAATAATGAGCGAGTCGAAGTTGCCGCACTACGGAGGGCCTTTGGTACCACTAACTGATGAAGGACCCCATCTGGAAAATGGCACACATGGTAAAGTACATCACCTTTTATTTCAAACTCATCTAGGCAAGCGGTAAACGACGCTTGGCAAGTTTTTCCTCTTCTAAGAGATAATTTCCTTCCAAAGAGGATCTTCTAACTGCTGAAGTCTGAGTGTTTGAGGTTCAATATCTTGAAGCCAGATGGCTGCAATGGCTCTACTATGGGTCAAATGCTCTAACTCCCTCGACAACTGCTTCTGCATCAATTGACAGTAAAGGACTACAGGAACACAGGAAAATACAAAGCAGTAAAAGGAGCAAAATAAATGGAATACTAAAATCAAACAAACTGATTAAACACGTAAGTAACATTAAGAACACAAAGTAGTAAAATTAAACCAGGAAAAAAATCACAGACCAAAAGATGTGGAGGCTATACATATCACACATACAGGACGGAGTTAAACCATTAAAACATTAAAGGAAAGGCAACAGCAACGGGGTGAAGGCCGGTGCAAGAAAACGAGCTAATAAACAAACAGATTACCCCATTACTATGACTGAATTAAATCCCACTGACTGTCCACCATAAAATATATAGT
>NW_023662793.1:0-15689 GCF_015228065.2 Penaeus monodon | reverse complement strand
GCATAGACGCTTCTCAACGAGCTGCAACTCGGTAGAATACACACAGCAATAAGAACAAAGCCAAAAGCATGCTTCAATCTCAGTGTCATGATCCTTATCATCAGGTCTACTCCCTGTAGTGATGACCATCGCCATGGCCCGACCAGGATAGATGTACCACCCATACTGATTGTGCGCTGCCAGGTCTTCTCACCTCTGATAGGGCAGCCACCTCAACTCCCAGTCCTCGACAGCAGATGGATGTTCCAAGCACCCTACCTGGATAGCTCGCCTGGTGCCCCAAGGTGGATGCATCTCTGCCAACCCGCCGATGCTACCCCCAATAAAGGGGGTTGGCATGCTGTGGGGCCCAACGTCCGCCTGTGGGGTTCCCTTGGGCTTTGCCCCACAGAACTCATACTGGGTTGGCGCCTGCCAGGGTGCAGGCGAGACGAGTAACTCTCGTTCCCATCCTGCGCCCCAACATTTGCCCTCCCAATGGGACCCATAACCTAGCTCACTTGCTGGGTAGGAGGGACGAGCACCTCTCCCCCCAGCACATCCATTTACTTGAAACGCTGCCGGTGAGTTATCTAGGGGCAGGAGAGCTGGCAAGGCCCAACTCCCTCGTGCTGCCCATTAACACATATTAAAAGTAAGAAGGCATACAAGCATATATGTGTGTGTGTGTGTGTGCATATATATGTATTATGTATATATATATATATATTATATATATATATATATATATTTGTGTATGTGTGTGTGTTTCAGTGTATGTGTATGTGTGTGTGTGTTTGTATCGCCATCATCATCACCAGCCTGAATCAATCCAGTGCAGGACATAGGCCTCTCTCATTTTTTTCAACTTGTCTGTCTTGCGTTTTTTGTTTCCTTGTCTCAGCCCTCAAATTTCTTTGTTTCTTCACGCCATCTTGTAATTGGTTTGGTCCTTGGCCATTTATGTTATCTATAACCCAGTCCTGTTCTCTGACATATATGGTATTCCCATTGCCGTCTCTTAGGCTAATTTCCGGGATCACCTCTCCATCCCTCTCTGGGCACTTAATAGTTTCCTCTCCAGTAATTTGGTTGTACTCGGTGTTTCTGATCCATAGGTCATAACTGGGAGGGACGATTTGGTTCAATATTTTCTTTTTAAACATAATGGCAAGTAGTAGTATGCAACTGTGTTTGCCGAAGGCGCTCCGGCCTAGACTGATGCGTCGCTTCATTTCCTCTTCGCTAGATGTGCCTTCTCTCTTCTTTTTGTTTATGGTTTTTGTTCGTTCAGCTAATTATATTCTGTCCTGTTTGACGATACTTTCATGATCCTACGTTTTTGCATAAGTGTTTAGTTTCTACGGGAGCTTGCAAGAGCTTTGCTTTACTTTCTTACCGCCTCCTTCAAGTGCAGCTTTCTCTATTATGTCCTTGAACTATCCCTTGATTTGATCAATGTTGAGATCGTCGCTGAGAGGTGAATATCTGCTGTGGATGTTAAGGTTAAATTCTGTCGCTCTTGTCTTCAAGTTATTTAAATTGGCTGCGGTTTTCGTTTGAGTTTGTTCCTTTCCCTTTTGAGGTGTGATTTAATTTGTCCTCTGACCATTCTATGGTCGCTGCCAACATTTACTTTATAATAACTTATCAGATCGCGCCTATTTGAAATAACGAAGTAAATTTCGTTTTTGATGTCAGATGGCGACTTCCATGTCCACTTCCGCTCAGTCTTTTCTCGAAGAATGTATTTATGATATTGAGTGATCGATCCTTCGCAAAATCGATTAGCATTTATTCCCTTTTCATTCCTAATGCCTATATATATATATATATATATATATATATATATATATATATATATATATATATATATATATACATGTATACACACACACACACACACACATATATATATGTATATATATGTGTGTGTATACATACATATATATCATCATCAATAACGGTATGCTCATGTTTGCGCAGCCGTGAACCTCTCCATCATCCTTCGCCACTAAACTCGATCTTGCGCTTTTCCTCCACTTGTACCATCGACAGCCCGGAAATATCTTTGATGTCCGTCGCTCAGTCTTGTCTTCAGTTTGCCTCTTCCTCTGTTTCCTATCACCATCCCTGTCAGCAATTTCTCAATATTTTTACTTCTCATCACATGACCAATAAACTTAGTTTCCTTTTGTTCAAGATGTCCAACAGCCGGTCTTTACAATTTATTTTTCTCAGCACTTCATCATTCGTTTCATTCTTGTCTATCTTCTTCAGCACCCAACACTCAGAACCATATGACTCAACTGGAAAAACTAATGAGTTCAATAACCTCAACTTGTCCGTAAGGTAATGCTTCGGTCTTTCCAGATGTTATTGAGAGCAACTGTGGCGTTTTTGGCAATGGTAATTTTTTTTATCTCCGGTGAATCATCATATGTATTAGTTAAAACAACTCCAAGATAAGTGAACTCTTTTCACATTTTCCACAACCACTCCATTGATTGTAACATGTTCATCATTGTTCATTGCCGAATATCTTCGAATCTTCATAGTCTTAGTTTTCTTGGCATTAAGACACAAACCAGCCTTTTCACTTGCTTCTCTAACTTTATCTAGTAGCTGTTGTAGTTCAATGATACTGCTGGCAATTAAAACTATATCATCGGCGTATCTTTAATATTTTGTATCCTCCAACATCTACATTTCCTTAAAAATTCTCTAGAGCACCTCTCATAATTGCTTGGGAATATATTAAAAAGGGGGGATACAATATGAAAACCTGTCGGGGTTTTGATTTCGAACCATTCTGAAACCCAAAGGGTTTTTACATTTGCGTTGTTGGTCATACATGGCTTTATAGTTGGTGATTTTTTTGGAAATTTCATTTTTCCCTGTTTTTTCCAGAGGATATGGATAAAACAGTACCAAAAGTTTTGAGAATCGACGAAACAAGGTTGGGTCTTTCGATTTTCTTGTTTTTCTCAGATCAATTTTGATTTAGAATTGGTTTCTGGTACTTTTCCGGGGGGCGAAAACCTGTTGTTCGTCTGCAATTCTTCTCTTAATTTTAATTTATTCCTTCAGAAAATAATTTTCAACAAAATTTTGCTGCGGGGACTTTTTAAATGCAAGTTTTTTATTGTTGCTTTGGAGTGGTCATTTTTTTAGGTATGGGAGTAGACTGTTTTCCCCATTTTTCGGGGCCATCTTTTTTCTTCCAAATTTCGTACAAATTTTGAGAAGTATTCAACACTTTCCCCCGCATTTGATATTTCTGTATTTCATCTATTCCCGGGCTTGTTTTTCTTTAATTTTTTATGGCTTTTTTGGAGCAGCCACGTTGATTTCGGACTAGAATCTTTCAGTGGGGAACAAGTGAAATTTGGTGTGAATTGCTATGAGGTCTGTTTTGAGAAAAAAGTGTAGCCTTTAAAAAATTCCAATATGGCGGCCTTTATTTCCAAGGGGCCCACCGGAAATGGAAAAACAATGAAAAACCCCAAAAAAAACCGTCAATGTTTTAATCTTGGTGAAAATTATTGAGTTTTTGGGCTTCTTTGGAGATCTTTTTGATTGGGTAGGTTTCTGCACAAATAAATATATTATCCCTCATAGCATCAAGGCAGTCAAAAATCCCATTGCTTTTCCCAAAAAAGTCCTCGAATAAACACAGAAGTAGTTTTAAAAATGTTAGTAAAAAAAAATGAGTAAAAAATAAATAGTGATGAATAATTCTTTGTTCCCCCTTAAAAGGATGAAATCCCGGGGGGTGGTAAAAAGGATGAGCTTTTTTTACTAAAAATACCCAACGGCCGCGAAACCACAAAGCCTTGGGCAGCAATTCCCCCCCTAGTTCTCCGGCAGAAGGTATATTGAGATAGTGGTGGTGCGTAAGGGGGGTGGTGGCCCCTAAAAACCATTTAGCGCTGGGAGATAAAGTAAATTTAGGGGGAAAAAGGCAATCATCTAAGAAAAGGGAAAATCCGAAAAAAACCTAGAAAATTTAAAGGGTGGAGAGTCAGTAAAAGAGTGTAGTCGCACGCTACCAGGGCACAGGGGTGGAAACACGCTGTGCAACCAGCGGGGGGGTTAAAATCAGCTAAACCTGGGGGTTTTAGTACCCAAAAATGCTATCTAATAAACCCCAGAGACATTAGATACCCGCACCTGAATTGACGGCTTGCCAGCACGGGAGAGCCGACCCAAGGATAGCAGGGGCATTCGGTTATGGATGGGTAAGACGGAGGGGGGCTAATGATATTGGGGGAACGATCGGGTTGGGTGTAGGGCAGTAGCACAAACCCCAAAAGGGTACGGTTTAGAGGGCCCAATATTTCTTTGGGGAACCAACGATTATCAGTGACTTGGAACCCACCCCCCCACCCGTTTTTGGTTACATACGAAAAGCCCTCAGTACCCCCGGATCGCAGCACAAAACAAATCGTGTCCCAGTCCCCGTCAGAGTTGCGATGGACCCCGCGCTTCTCCCCCTTTAATATGATTTTTTTATTTCCAAAGGAATTTTCTTGGCGTATCTTTTAAAAAGGAGGTAGTTGCTTCCGAATTCCACTTTTTTACAGAAATATGACGAGAAGACGTTTTCCTCTTCAAAAAAATATGCGCCTTGTTTATTTTCGCCGTAAAAATGAGGATAAAGTAATTGCTTGTTTTTCTTTTTTTTTTTTAAAATAAAATTAAATATAAGTAAAAAAATGAAAAAATTACAATTAAATTTTAAAATTGTAATTATTTAATATATATTGATAAATGCAAAATATTAATTAGATTAATGCCATTATCTATAGACCTCAACGAGATGACTTTTCCACTGGAACATTTGGGACGAGTAGGAAAAAAAAAACAGTGGAATGAACCAAATCGGGGGCAAAAATCCACTCAAAATGATTGGTTTCTGAATCGTGGCCAGGAACACACCTTAATGTACCCATACAGAAAAGTGGACAAGAGGTGGAAAAGGGGATAAACCCTGGTATGAAAATTTGAAGTTTATATGATGGATGCAGATTCAGGCGGAAGACTGACGGGAGAAATGTTCCCTTTGTCAGGAAGACAAAAAGCAATGAAACACTTATTTCACCACTTAGTACTTCAAAGGGGAAAACAAGACTGGGGGATACCAACATTGACAAAATGTACCACGTTTCAGCTCAACGATACCCAATATTTTTTTAGCCCCCAAGGCTGGATGAAGGTGAGGCATAAAAAAGCCACGCGATAAAAAAATAAAGAAATGTATCAAAAGCTGTAGACTGTTTTTCAATAAACTAAACTAGAAAGAGCACAGAAGGAGGAGGAAGATTACCCCAAGCACATAGGGGTGCAGGTGGCCGTGGTAAGAGACAGGGGACCTCGACCCTCTAAATTTAAAGTGTTCCCTAGTGAAGAAGAAGATAAAATATCAAATTTTTAAGACGAGCGATGACGAGCAGCTAATGAAAGACTGAACCAAGTGCCAAGACACTAAACCAGGGAAAAGCCCCTTGCAAAGTTAAGTGCCGGTGACGTCGTTGAAAAGAGCGAAGTTCACCCACGATGCTGGTGGAGTTATAAAATTTGGAGAGAGCATACCTAAAGAATCAAGAAAGAGGAGAAAGGCAACGGGGCGAGGAAACAAAATATCTGTAGCTTCTCAGAAATTGTCACTACAAATGGATAGAAAATGACCAATAAGAAGCAACACCAGTTTTTTTAGGTGGCTATCTAGCGCACTATAAAGACCCGTTTAGAGCAATTGGGTGGGACTCACCAGATGTCAACTCGCCCAGGTTAAAGGGAGCAAACTGGGAAGAATTCCTGATCTTGAAGCTCAAAAAGAAAGGGCGTGAGTCTTTAGCATTCAAAAAAGGGGTAAGCACAGTTTTTCCAGATGTAGCAAAAATAGTGAAGCCATTCACGGGCTAAAGCAGCAAATATCACGTAAAGAAATTTTGCCCACAAGACAAATTCAGCAAAGATTCATGCCCATCTGTGGACGCTTTTCCCTAAATTCTACTAAAATTTTTGTGTGTAGCATTAAAACAGGTGTAGACATCAGATAATCGACACATGGAGTAGAAAATCAGATTTATTTGTATTGCACAACTTCTGCAAATAAAAAACTGCTACCGAAGTATAAGGGGGGATCGAAAGCACATAGACATTAAAAGACCGAAAAAACACCATTTCTGTTATGCGGGAGAAAGTTTTTGCAAAGACAAGGAAAAGGAGCTGATTGACAAGTTTACGAGAAGGGAAAATCGCATTCCATGACAGAGTTTTGGGAAAATATCAGGCTAGTTGGGGAAAAAACTGTTCAAATCAATACGGGGAAGAGACGTTGTGGCCCACCAGTTTGAGAAAAGGACTTTTCCCCAATTGCTTTTGAAAACCCTAGACCAAAACCCAACCTCCCCCACGGCAAGACATCATTCCATGGGTACAATATTTCAATTTTCCGCACCCAAGCGCAGATAAGGGTTAAGGGTTTAAAATGGTTAAAAAGCAAGATAAATGGTAGCATCTAACGTCATGTAGCACATATTTAAATGTTAGGGAAGGGGGTCGATTTAGTGATTAGTTGTCAAAGCTGGGAAAAGGGGAATTTGGTGAGGAAAGGGTTAGGTGGGTTTGGGGTAAGGAGTTAATTAGATGGAGGATATGTATGCGTTTGAGAAAGAGAAAGGTTGTTGAAACAGAAATTTGGGGAATTCTGAAGGAGTTGTAGGTGGAGGTGGTGAAGGGGGATAGGGGGGGGGAAAGCAGGGGTAATAGGGACGAGACATAAAGGGAAATTTGGGGGAAGAGACAAAATGATAATGGGGATTGGTATTGGGGGGAGTGTAGGGGTTATAAGAAAAAGGTCGGGTTGGGGGAGCGGAAACCGGAATATTCCAATGAAGGATAGTTATATTTGTGAATAGTTGTAGTACGTTTTGGAGATTTTGAGGGGAAGAGCTAGAGGGGGGGGGATAAGGCCCGAGAGGTCGAGATGGGAGGGGTTTTGGGATTTGGTGTTCTACTAGGGGGGGGATAGGAGACAGAGGGTTGTGGAAGGGGATATGTGAAAAAGGGTTTCGGTGTATCAAGGAGGGAGGGGAAAGGGGATAGAGGGGTGGGGGGGGGGTTATTAAGGGATTCACGTGGTATCCAGGAGGGAAGGGAAAGGGGATAGAGGGGATGGTGGGGGGTTAATGTGGGCGGGGTTGGGTGGGGGGGGGGGATGGGCTGTGTTGGGGGGGGTTAGGAGGATGGGGTGTCGGGGGGATATCGTTAGGAGGAGGATGGATATCAGCAGTTACCGGGAGTGTGAAAGGAGCGGAGTTGAAGATTTGGAGGTTGGGTCGTTTTCTTTAAGTAATCTGAAAAATTTTCAATTGTTTTCAAAGGATTTTGGTTTGGGGGATTTTTGGGAGATAAAGGATTTCTTGGGGGGGGGGAAGAGAGGTTGGTGCCCAAGCGTGGGGGCAAAGGAAGGTGGAGGGTTTGTGTGGTAGGGGAAGGGGGGGAACGTTTGTTCTGTCTGTTAGGGTGTGCAGGGGGGAGGGGGAAAAGGTGTTGGGTTGTGTGGTGTTTGGAGTTTTGAGTAGGATTGGAGTTTTGGGGTTTGGGTGGAAAAAGAGTTTGAGGGGGGAAGGTAGGAGGAGAAGGGGGAGTTAGATTGGGGGGGGGGTTAGGAGAATTTGGTTTAGAATGAGCAGTATTACTGGAGAAGGGTAAGAGAGAAAAACCACGTCGACGGCTTCCGTCGGCTTCACGTATGTGAGTCCAAGTTTAAATCTGAGATTGTACCTCGGGACCAAATTTGTAGGTGGGACAGCCCTAAAAAATAATTAGGGGGGGCCGCCACAATTGGCACAGTGCGTGATTGGCAGAGCAGTTAGATCGGGTAGGGCCGGGTTTGGGCACAAGTGGGCAGTGGCTGTGGAACGGCAATTTTTGCTGGGTGCCTAGACGCCAAAAATTTTTGGGCACTGACGTGGAGGGGGGGTTGTTATGGACGAACGGGGAGGGATTTCCTCCTATGTGGGACTTTAAAGGGAAGGTAGTTACGGAAGGAAATTTTTGGTTTGTTAGGGGGTTTTTTTCGATGCCCTGGGGGGAATGGATTTACATTTACGAGTTGCATATAGTCTGTGAGACAGGAAGTAGGTCTTCTCCACAATCTGACCAATTTTTTGTACAGAAGGGCGGGGGCGGATGAAGATGGAGTAGTGTGAGGGGGGTAGTTTTAGGGAGGTGGGAAATAAGCTTTTAAGGTATAAAAGGAGGATGGGGGGTTGTGTTGGGGGTGTGGGGATAGAGGTGTTGAAGTTGAGCATGTGGAAGAGTGGAAATTTTCCCTTTAAGGGGTTGATTTTTGGTACGTACTATAGGCATTGTGAGGGGGTATTTATTGCGGTTCGGAGCCGTGGTCAAAGGGACCCTGGGGAGGGAATCGGGGGGTTTTACATCTTTTGGGGCTATTTGATAAAGGGGTAAGCTCATTCCCCTAATAGTGGGGATGGTTTCTTACGGCCAGGTAAGCCTGGGTTATGTGGGGATAAAAACAGCCCACCCCTCGGGTCCCCTTGAGGGGTAAGGACTAGGAAAAACTAAATCGGGAATACGGCCCTGGCCCCCTGGGCCCTAGGACTGGACAAAGTGTTTTCATCCTTTTCAGCACGGCTCTCCACTTAGGAGGTGGATAGAAAAAGGGTTTTGGGTGAAGGGACAGAAACAAAAAGGGGAAGGGAAAAAAAAAGCCCAGCGGAATTTAGTTGAGTCGAGGCTGAGCCCCAAGGGGGATTTCCCCTTTTGGGGTCCCAGTTCGCTCCAACCCCCCCACGACAACAAGGGGCAAGGGATTGGGGGGGGCAAGGCAGATAGAGGGGGTGAAGTTCGAATTTTTACTCAGTGTTCAGAAAAATTGTGAAAAAGGGTTTCCAAAGCTTCCCGATTTCCTACACCAACATCCCACCCGCCTTCTTACTTCCGTATACCCTTCCCAGAATTCAAAATCGATGAACAGTGAATGGATTTTTGGGCCATAGTGGGTTTGAGTTTTGTTTGAAACATGGACTTGGACTTTGGATATATAGAATGACGTCTTTTGAGTCTTTTATACGTCTTTGACCTCAGAAGTTAGTGGGGTCCCAATCAAACTCAGAAAAGGGGGAACTCATAAGTATCTTAGAAAAAATTTTTGCAGTGTACTGCAATATTTTTTTAAAAAAAGGGAATATCGGCCATTTGGAAAACGACCCCCATATTGGAATTTCAGATGGCTAGCACTTTTTCCAAAATAAAATAAAAAATAAAAAATTTATGCCAAATTTCAGCTTGATCATCAGATGAACGATTTTTTCTTTTATTCCCCCACTTTTTATAACTTCGTAAGCAGGGGCGGGGGGTTCATCTTCGTGTCATCGAGCTAAAAAATGTTGTGTTTGATCTCTATTTTTTGTATAGGTTGGAACAAAATTGGTTCCCTCCATCTTGACTTCTTTCCATCACATAAAAAAAAATCCCTCTCAGTTTAATAGGCCATTGTAGGTTTAAATTTCGTGTAAGTTTCGTATCCTTTGGAGAGTTTTTTGGGTTTATTGATAGAACAGTTTTCAATTATCTGGCAATGTTTATTTTTAAAAATTTTTTCCCTTTTTCGTGCAATAATCTTTGATTTTTTTATTTGTTTTTTTAAAATACTTCTTCAAGGATTTTTGATACCATTTGATTTTTGGATCTTTTTGTTTTAATTTATTGGTTTTTCAGATATCCCGGGGGGAATTTTTTCTTTTTTTTTTGGCATAGTTTCTTAAGCAGCGTCAGCAGTTCTTTCCTTTCCCACAATTCATTTGGGTTTATCATTTCACATTTATTTAGTAATTCAAAATTTGTTGACATAATTTTTGAATTGTTACAAGAGTTTGTGTCGAGCTTTAGAGGTGGTGTTGGGCGCTCCATCTTTGAGATATTTAAAAATCGATAGTTTGTAGTAGGTGGTCACTTTGCAGCGGCACTAGGTTTGTCTTGGGGTTTTTTAAAAAAACTTTTTCCCCCCTTTTGGTTAACAAGTAGTCAAAATTTTTTTGCGTGTTTTTTTGTCTAGTGAAAACCACGTGTACAAGGTCTTTGGGGGGTTTGGAACAATGTATTTGGGTATAAAATAGATTTTTTGTACAAGAATTTAAAAATCTCACCTCTTCATTTTTAAACTCAAAACCCAATTTTTCCCCAGGTGTCCTTTTTTAGACTTTTGCCTACTTGGCTTGAGGTCTCCCCCTGATTACTTTTACTCTGTTGGGTTGTGTTAATGTTTCTTGGAGGTTTATAAAAATTTTCCCTTTTTCATCACTTGCAAAAATGGTTTGGGGCGTGCGATAATACTAATGTTTAGGTTTTTCTTGTATTTTGACTTTTAAAAGCATATTTATTGGGCTGTACCCAATAGTGCATTGCAGTTTTTTCGTGCGAATCCAGGCTCCCTGACTATAATTTCCCTTTTTTTCAGAAAAAAGAACTGTCTTGTTTTCTTAGTTTTTAAACTTAGATACTTTTCTAAATTGTCTCGCTGATTCCTAGTATTTTAATGTTGTACTATCCCTTTCGTTCGACAGTATGTAATTTACCCCTTTTCATTTTCCCTTTCGTTTCCCCGTTTTGATTTTTTTTTTGGTTTTTTAAGGAATTTTTTTTGTCTTCCCGATGGGGATATTTTAAAATTTTTCAGCCGGTTGCCCACGAAAACGCGCCCCCTTTATGATCCCCGCGACGGGCGATGTGGTATGAAAATCATTTTTGTATTTTTCATTGGTGTGAGGTTTTTTCAGGAGAAAAGTTGATGGAATCCCCCGGACCTTTTCCAACTCGCAGTCTCCAACTAACTAGGGGGAACTATTCTTTTCCCTTTGAAAAATTTCACTGCAATACGCCAGACATTATTTGGTGAAACCATAAAACAGTAGAACCGAAGGTGTTTTCACCAGAATCCCCTGCCCGCTGCCGACAGCTTCACGCAACCCCGGATAGGGGATAAAGGGTGTTATCCTTTTTAAGGAAACCCCCGGGTGCAGTTATTGTCTTACCCCGGACACACCACACACAATATGTAAATGTATTGTAAAAAGGTATCATCCTTAGTACAATTGTGAACAGAGGGTAGTTATACTTTTTAACGGCTGGACCTTTTTTTCTGAGATTTCACCAGCAGTATAAAAAAACCAAGACATGTTAGTTATAATCGGGCCGCGCGGAGGGTCACGGTAGTACCGGAGAGAGGGCGGGGCGACCCTTTGTCGGTGGTGCTTAGCACGAATCCCGGTCAAAAGGTAGATATAAAATTGACCTCCGCCCTCGCGAGTGGGGGGTTCTTTTGGGAATTGGATCCACGTGGAAAACAGCCCCGTGGGCCCCTGGTAATAGAAATAGAATTTTCCCCTCCTGTAACGATATGAATTTTCCACATTTATATTTCCGGCCATATGCGCCTCGCCTCGAGGGCCTTCAAGGGGACCTAATGGCGGTCGCTCGTTTGTGGTCGTCCTGGGCCTTTTTTTTTTCTTTTTCCCTTTTTTTTTTCCCCCCCCCCCCCCCCCCCCCTTTTTTTTTTTCCCCCCCCCGGTTTTCTCCTCCCGATCCCCCGCCCTAACTGGCGGGGTCCTCCCACAGTCCTCAAAAGTTTTCGCCAGGGCCTCCGGACCGTTCGTTTCCTCCGGATTCCGGGGGCCCAGGGGGGGCCATCGGGGGGCCTGTCCCCCTCCCAACCGGGTCTGCAGGGGGCCCCGGGGTCCACCCCCGGGGGGGCCCGGGCCCCTTTGACGAAAAGGGTTGGGGGTTGGCGTTTATACCTTCCCGCCCTGGGTTCCTTCGGGCCGTGCCGGCCCCGGGTTGGGGGGCTTCTGGGGCCCGGGGGGGCCGGGTGGGGTGGGCCCCTGGGTTTCCCCTTTCCCCTTAAGGGTTTCCCTTTTTTGTCCGTGTTTTTTCCCCCCCCTTTTGGGGGGGTTCAGTGCGGCCCCGGTAAAAAAAGAAGAAAGGGGGAAGTGGGTGGGTTTTTTTCCCTGACCGGTTTTTTCCCCCCCCAATTTGGTTTTGGGTAAACTTTTCCGGGCTTTTTTTTTTTTGTGTTTTATTTGGGGCACCCGTTTGGGGGGGGGGTGTCCCCCCGTTTGCGTTTCCCTAACCCCTTTTAATAAAACCCTCTCTTTGTTTTAAAATTGAATTTAAAAAGACTCGGCGGTCCGCGGTTTTGCCAAAAAAAAAAATTTTTTTTCACCCCGGGGCGTCGGGCGGTTTCTTTTCCCCCGCTTTAAAAATGGGGGGGTCTTCCCCTGGTTTGGGCTGGGTGGCCCCGGTTTACCCCCTTCTTTTATTTTTTGGCGTGCCCCCCCGGAAATTTTTTTTCACAAACCCCCTTGGGGGGCCCAAAAATGGGTTAGGGGTGGGGGTTAAAAACGTTTTCACTTTTTCCCCCCCTTAATTCCCTAAATGGACCCGACCCGGGGCCGGGGGTTTTTTCGCCAAATTTTTTGCCCCGGGGCAAAACGGGCCCTGCCGAAGGGGGGTCTGTTTCAAAATTCGCTTTTTTTCCCCTCGGGTCCCCAAAAGCAAGCTGAAGGCTTCCAAAAGGGGGGTTTTTCCCTTCCCCCCGCCCGCCCCAAAGGGGGGTCGGCAAACCGGAAAAATTTTTTTAACCCCGGTCCCCCGGGGGGCGGCCCGGGGGGTGGAAAAGGTAAAAGAAAAAATTTTCTTAAAGCCCCGCGTTTAAGTTGCAAGAAAAAATAAAACCAAAACCCCAAAAAAAAAAAAAAAAAACTTTTTTCAAAACGCGACGGCCCCTTGGGTGGAAGAATATGGGAACGTGTTTTTTTTTATTAAGACCTTTTCCAAAAAAACAAGGGAAAACCTGTTTTGGGGAAGGGAAGGGAAAAAAAAGAAAAGGGGCCAAATGAATGTTTTTTTCTTTCCCAAGGGGGAGGGACCAATTTTGGTTATTGGGGCCAAACCAGCGCCCCGCCCCCGGGGGAAAAGGAATGGTCTTAGCGGGTAACCCAAAAAAAAAAAAGGGGGAAAAAAATAAGCGAGAAAAGGGAAAAAGGCCGGTGGGGCCAGGAGGCCCCAGGGGGGATGATTACCCCTTGGGGACCGAATCCCGGAAGGCAGAGGGGAACCCCAAAAAATTAAACGAGAGAATAAAATGACCCCCTCGCGAAATTGTTATTAATTGGGGTCCCCGGGAAAAAGCCCGGGGGTTTTGGAAGAAAAAGGGGAAATCCCCTTTCCCCGTCAAATTGATTAACCCAACAAAAAAAAAGGAAAAATTATAAACGAAAAAAATTTAAAAAAAACCCCCTTTAAATTTTTTTTTTTTTTAATGTTTAATAAAAAAATTTTTTTTTCAACGTTAAAATTAAAGAAATACAAAATTTAAAAAAAAAAAAAAAAAAAATAAAATTAAAATAACCTTTTTTTTTTTTTTTTTTTTTTTAAATTTAAAACGCGGGGAAAGGCCCTTTTAAATCCCGGAGGAGGGGGGCTACCCTTCCGGCCGGTCCTACCAACCCAAAAGGGAGGCTAGGTGCCTCCGCTTTCCCTAAAAGCTTTGAACGAACTTTTTCCCCAAAACGGGTTTTCCCGATTAAAGGGACCTCCGCCCTGGGGTGAAGGCCGGGGTCTTTTTTAACCCCCTGGACCACGGGAAACAGGGGCGTTGGGTTGGTTGGGTTTTTTTTTTGTTTGGGGGGTTGGGTTTTTTTTTTGTTTAGGAAAGAAAAGAAGAGAAAAAAAAGAAATTTTTTTTTTTTTTTTTGTTATAAATTATAAAATAATTTTTTATACAAAATTAAAATATAATTATATTTTAAATATAATAAAAAAAAAAAAAAAAAATATATATATAATATATATTTTTTTTTTTTTTTTTTTTTTTTTTTTTTTTTTTTTTTTTTTTTTAAAATTTATTTATAATACTTTTAAAAAATTTTATTTATTTTTTATTTGGTTAAATTTAATTTATAAAATTTTAATATTTTAAAAAAAATTAAAATATTGTTTTTAAAAATTATAATTAAATATTTAATTGGAATATAATAATAATTCTTTTAACCATCCATTTTATTTTTTTTTTTTTTTTTTTTTTTTTTTTTTTTTAAAAAAAAAAAAAAAAAAAAAAAAATTTTTTTTTTTTTTTTTTTTTTTTTTTTTTTTTTTTTTTTTAACAAAAATTATATAAAATTTTAATAATAAATATTTTTTAATATATATAATATATATAATATATATATAAAATTTATATAATATATTATGTTTTTGTTGTTTTTTTTGGGTTTTTTTGGGTTTTTTTTTTTTTTTTTTTTTTTAAACACAAAAACCCAAAAAAACAAAACAAAAACAAAAAAAAACAATAATATATATATATAATATATATTTTAAAAATTTTTAAATTATAGAATGTTTATAATATTTATATATTGTAAAAAAAATTATAATATAAAATATAATTAATAATATATTAAATATCATTTAAAAAAAAAAAAAAAAACCCACAAAACCCAAAAAAAAAAAATAAATATATATAATAATGTAAATTATATATATATATTATAAAATATAAAATATATTAATAATTTTAATAATATATATTATATATAAATATATATATAAATATATAAATAAAAGATATAATAATAAAAAAAAATTAGAAAATAATATATTTTTTTTTAATACATAAATATAATATTAAATATTTTATATATGAAAATTTTAATTATTTTATATATTAAATAATTATATAATATATATATTTAAATATAAATAAAATATAAAAACATAAAAAAATATTATATATAAATTATATATATATATATATATGTTAATATATAAAATAATAAAATTAAATATAAAATTTAATATATATGTAATTAATATATATATATATATTTTAATTATATATATTTTTAAATATAATATAATATATTTTTAATATAATATAATATTATATATATATATAATAAAATTATATAAAATATTAAATTATATATAAAATATATAATATAAATATTATAATAAAATAATATAATATATATATTTTTAAAATATATAAAATATATATATATTTTTTTTTATATATATATCTACTATATATATATGTGTGTGTGTGTGTCCGTAAAAGAGGGGACGTGCAAGCGGCGCCCTGGCAGAAAGGGCCGGGTTGGCCTCATCGTTTTTTTTCTGCTCGGGAATTTTGATTTACTTAGGCTAGTAGAATAGGCAGTGTTTTTCAGTGAATTCCCTGATGCGGTGGGCTTTCTAAGAAAAAGAGCTTTACTTGCGATCACCGCCCCACCTACGCCTGCCCCCCTTTCCCCCTTTTTCTGGATTGTGTTCCGCGATTTAAGTACGGGTTTTCGGTACAAAAGAAAAACATTTTTATTTTCTAAAAAAAAATTTTGGTTTCCCAAATAGTGAATGATACACATATTAAAGAATTTGACATTTTCATGCCCGGGGAGCAAAGGAGGCCCCTCACATCAACGGGGATCCCCCTTTTTCCCGGGGTAGGAACAAGCAAAAAACCCCCCCCAGTAAACCCCCCCGACATTTTTGGCCCCGTCGGTCAGTTTTCCCTTTTCCCCCCTTTAACAATCCTCAACACAAAATAACACGAATACATCACCGAAACCCCGGGAATTTGGCATCACAAAGGGGAAATCCAGGCCCAAACCCAAAAA
>NW_023662792.1:0-2500 GCF_015228065.2 Penaeus monodon | reverse complement strand
TTGTCGGTGAAATGTCGGTTGGAACGGAGTGAGGTTTCCAGCCTTAGATCAGGCACCTGGAGTATCTTCGTCCTAAAGGAGCCACTGGTGGAGCGGGCTTGAGCTATCAAAATTGTAGCCCAGGTTCTAATAATAGGAGCTGCAATAAGTAACAAGATAATGTAAACATTCCTCCATCACTTCGGTTCATTGCACGTCACTGCATATTTTATTACGTCATTCACCAACAGTAGTACAGGAAAAATACAAAGGAGTAAACAACTTACAATGGTTCAGTGTGTGTGGAGCTCGGAATAGAGTGGCAAACATTAGAATGGCAACACGACCATGGTTTACATGAGGCTTTGGTGGACTCGAAGCTGCCGTCCGAACGGGTGGAGGTGAACCAAATGAAACCTTACACCTCATCCGCCCAACACCCAAAAAACACACCACGCACATAATAAAAATAGTGAAAACCATCACTAAAAAGAAACCCCTTTACAAAGCCCCCCAATTCAAACTTAAATCGCAAGATTTTCAGCGACAAAAAAGTGGGGTTTCACTCAACTTAAATTATCATTAATTAATTTTAAACGTAAGGTTTGTTACGTAAACAAGAACAAAACTTTTATACAGAAACAATCGGCTGAGTATGTCAGCTCCAACATTTTCTTGGCCCTTTTTATATATTCTATTGTGAATTGAATTGTGGACCTGAAGGCGAGGGTGACCAGCGCATAAGCCGGGGACCCGTTGCTGTTTTTTCATGTTTTTTTAATATACTTTTATGGGCTTGTTTGAATCAGTTTTGCAGAATAAATTGCGCGTTCCCATACAAATAACCAATAGAATTTTTTCGATCGCCCAAAAAACCGATCGCCAACCCTTCTCGTTCAATGACAGCGTAAACGAGTTCTCCCGATCTTTTAAGTTTTTCTACTTTGCGTAGGCGATGGGCATGAGGACGCCATCGACCACTTTGCAACAAGACGGCCCCGAGGCCAGTAATCACTCGCGTCAGTGCGAAAGATAGAAAAGTCTTACTGTAGTTCGGGGCAAAGTTAGAATAGGGGCATTCATCAAAGAGATCTTTTAATTCGTTTAATTCCTGTCAACGAGGCTAGGGGGTCAGATTCAGTTTATTAGGACTAAATTTCTTTAAAAACAAAGCATTCAGGGGGATATGCGAGGTTTTGCCAGATTCGATGAATGAACTTTTCGGTAGAACAGAGAGGAGTTCCGAGAAAGCTGCGTAAACTGCTTCTTCGTCTCCGGTTAAAGGCATTGTTCTTAATGGCACTAAAAATTTATCAGGAAGTGTACTTAATCCCTTATCACTAAGATTAAATCCTAGATATTTTTTATGCTAGGAATAAGCAAAAATAACATTTACTTGGCCCGGCGGTTTAACCCCGTTGGCTCGCGTAAACGCTCCAAAAACTTTCCTCAAATGCAAAAGATGATCAGAAAAAATGTCTGACTAATGTATAACCAAGTTTGTCCAAAATAACAATTAACATTGTTTAGACCAGCAGTTTACCTTACGCATCAGTCTAATGCAAGTAGCGCACGCCGTACGTAAACCGAATGGTAATTTTTCTAAACTGCAAAAAGGCCCATACTTTCTGTGTAGCAAACGCGGTTGTACTGCTTCGCCCTTATCACTCAGAGGAATTTTGCCCAGTAAACCCTTACAGAGATCAATTTCCGTAAAAGTAAATGAATCTCCCACGAAAAACTACCCAACGCTTCTTCCATGGTCGGCATCGGCTCAGCGTCCAAAGAGGCTTATGTTCCATTAAGAGACCTGAAAATCTAACACAAAAGCGCCACGAGTTTGTCCGGCCCTCTTTCTTCACCAGTACTAACAGGTGAACAATAAGCAAGAGGTTGACGGTTTTTCATTTACTCGCAATTCCCTCAATCCTTTTCCACTTCCCTCGTCAAAAGCGTTACGTAAATGAATATGAATAGGATAAGGCTTCGTATGAACGGGAAACCTCTGTAGTCAAATGAATATCATGAACTACTGTACTGGTCATGCCTGGTTTATCGGACCAAATACGTCAAGAAAAAATCAGCGATTAGATGGTTTTTTAGCTCTGAGGTTTTTGTTTTTTCATTTGAGAGTTTCAGAAGTTTAAAATTAAATTTCGTATTTTACCAGGATTATACAATTTCCGGGTATATCACATACGCCATTAAGCTTTCCTTATCTATGGGATCAAGCCAATCCTACCACGCAAGCTTGGCCACACCTGAGAGTGAGAAATGCCATTTTTCGCGTCTTTTTCATATTTCTTTCCAGCATGTTCACATGATAAAAGGCCTTTATTTTTCCCTTTTATTTTTATTCCATAGTCTACACCATTTTCAGTTGCGTACACAAAAGGGACCCTTTTCCACTGAACAGTTGTGTGTTTTGCGAAGTGCAACAGCACAGAATTAGTGAGACCCTTTCCACTGACAGTTCCTCTTAGTTCTTGTTTAATGATTCGCGAATTGGCAACACATAAAT
>NW_023662791.1:12500-15691 GCF_015228065.2 Penaeus monodon | reverse complement strand
AAAGGGGGAAAAAAACCCCCTAAAAAATTGGGTTTAGTTCAGGAACCTTAGGACAAAGGCTTTGCCTCATTGCGAAATGCACTGAGCTGCCCCGGGGACCCTTTTTGTAGGTGGTCTGGATGTGGGGGAAAACCTTACCTGGTATACTCAGCAGTCGATACCAGGTATTTTGCTACAGTCCCAACGACCCCTTTCCCCTTCCAGAGAGGGATGCCCACTCCCCTCAACAGGTGGGGGAAAGGAACCAGACTGCCAAAAGCTGCAAGATGCATGCAACCCCCGTGCCATGGTTCACCCCTGCCTTTAGCAGTTCAGCAGGGTATCCATCCCGCACTTTCCCCCCTTCAGTAAGAAATCGCCATCCTAACCTCATTTAGGATTTGCTATGGGTGGTCCAGCACAGGTTTGGATCCATTGCATCCAAACTAAGTCTGGAGGGTTACCTGTACAATTCTTAAAATACTGGGGCCCAACTTTCCCGAACCCCAGCATGATCTGAGATGATTTTCCCAAACCCATGAGCTGTCTCTGTGAGAAGGGCTTGGTAGGCAGGGCAAAGGTCTTTTCCCAAAAAAATTCCTTCAAGCCCTCAAAAAGGTTTCTGATGAACTGTCCCTTGTCCCTTCCAGCATGTCCAAGCCCTTGAACAAGGAAAAGCGCAACCCCGTTTGGGCCATTCAGCCGACCCAGCGCATGCTTCCGTGGCCTCCAATGTCCCAGTGAGGGGAAATTGCCTTCGAATTCCCCTGGACTCCTGTTCGAGGTTTCCCCTTTAAGGACTCCCCAGCAATTGGGGCCCTCAGGTTTTCAAGTTCTGTGAATGATCAGAGACTGCCGTGGGAACCGCAGGCATACCCCCCCTTTCTCTAAATGAAAAACCCTAGAAAGGCCCCTGGAGAGACACAAAAACCTAGGGGTTTGGCCAAGAATTTGCACCCGGGAAACCCCCAGTTTGAAGGGTCCCCCAGGGGTGCTGACAGAATGTGGTTATCTTCTTGGGCCACAGTACCGTATCACTGGCCTGTTAGTGATGCGGGTTGGAGTGGTATGGGCCGGGACCTAGCAAATATATATTGGTGTGTGTGTGTTTGTGTGTGCGGGTGTGTTTGGGGTGTGTGGGTTTGTGTGTGTGTGTTTGTGTGTGTGTGTGTGTTGTTTTTTTTTTTTTTTGGGGTTTTTGTTTTTTTGTAAAAATATATAAAAATTTTAAAATATAATATAATAATTTTAATTAATAATATATATATATATATATATTTTAAAATTTTAATATATATTTTTAAAATATTAAATTAATAAATTTGTGGTGCCCAATTTAAAAGTTCCAGTAAGTAAAGAAAATGGGTTTCCAAACCCATCTGTGCATTCAGTGTTCAAAATATAATTTCAAAAACAATATTTTGCCTTTTTTCCGCTTTCCTCTCTCTTGCTTCCCTCCCCTTTTTTATTTTTATATTTTAAATAAATTTTAAAATTTAAAATAATATATATATAAAATATATTATCAAAATTCACGGGTTTCATATAATATGTTATTAGTATTCCTGTTAATACATGAATCTGTAGTTTATGTGTTATAATATAATATAAAATTAAAAATTTTAATTTAATTAATAATTTTACAAAAATTAAAAATTAAATATAATAATTAAAAAAATTTAAAAGAATATAAATATTTTATTTTAATAATTTTATAATAAAAGTATATATATATATGATAAGTAATATAATATATTATATTTTATATTATATAATAAAATATTATATAAAAAAAATATAATATTCACACCCCACACCCAACCCAAACACAACACACACAACCCCCACACCACAACACCACAAAAAACACACACACACACACACACACCAACATAATAAACAGTGTTTTTTTTTTTTATATTATAAATATATATATATTTTAAAAGTTTTTATATATATAAATTAAAATTTTTTTAAAAAAATAGCATATAGTACAGGGCATTAATACACACACACCCCCACACCCCCCACACACACACACACACATATATATATATATATATATTGTTACGCCGACCGCCTCGTCTCTCTGCCACCAACACAAGACAGGCTAGGCAGACGGCGTGCTACACACAGGGTCGTGAACACTGAACAGCCCCAAGGGGCCCACCGAGCACCACAGCGTCCCAGAACCACGAGGGGAAACCCACTTGGCGAGGCAGGGCACGAAATAAACACAAAATGGCAGTCTTTCCTTTATTTACACAAGTTGTTTACCCGTTACACTTTTCTATAGGCACAATATAGGGGAAAACCAGCATGTCACACTGCACGATACAGCTTATACCAAGGCAACACAAAGTTATATCAGGTCACAAGGGAAACACACGAGGTCTTCACAGGAGCAGCACCCAACCTCCGTCTCTTGGTTTGTTCCCCCGCTCTCCGCTCACAGCCAGTTGCTTCATGTTTGCCCAGGTCCCTTCATGTTAACACATGCCCAGGTCATCCTTTCATGTTAAACATGTTTCACACAGAGACAAAGACCCACTGGCGTAGCACTATCCCCCCTATAAAAGCGGGACGACCCGTCTGCTCTGAATACCTAAACCTGAAACAAACTACAGAAAATTTAAATAAAATTAGTCCTCAGGAACAACAAAAGTAACCGTAATTGTAAACCCGTTCTCAGAAACACAAAAATCTTTCATCCAGCGCGACTTTCTTCTTTCTCGCTGGGGTCGCTCTGGAGGAGGAGTAGGGGGCGGTAGATTGGCAGTGGCACCCAGAGGGTATCTTCTGCCCCAAGACCTGGCTCATGGTCACCTTTGACGTCGGTTGCATCGCCCTCACCGTCCAAATGCTCGTCCTCATCTCGGTCAGCGTCTACCACGTCCTCATCGCTGCTACTGGGGCTAACGTCATCTTCTTTTCACCATGGCCCCAGGAGTAGCTTCCTGGCCCATGGTAACCCCACAGCCGGTCCACGTGGACAACAGACGGTCGTTTTCACCTCTGCGAATTGATAGGTGACATCAGAGAGGGCGCTACCACCGTGTATGGCCCCTCCCAGGGGCTCTGTAGCTTCGGCGAGAGCCCTCGCTTCAGACGGGGGTTATGCAGCCACACTCTGTCACCTATGTTGTATCCTCACTTCCCTCAGGCGCCAGTCATAGGTCTCCTTCATGGCAGGGCCCGGCTACCTTGAGTTT
>NW_023662791.1:5000-7500 GCF_015228065.2 Penaeus monodon | reverse complement strand
TTCTGCCAACTTTGTTGAGGTGCTACAGAGCAATCTTGCATCTGTGAAAATGGAAACTCAGCAGTACACCCACAAGGCCTGCAACAGCGTGAAGAGTGAATGATGGAGGAGGTGCAGACTCTGAAGGGCGAGGTTCAGGGCCTGAGGGAAGAAGTGAAGGAGGAAAGGCGGCGTCACGAGGTAGTAACTTGTGCAAACAGAGAAAGGGAGACGAGGTTCTGGCAACAGATGCCAGAGTGTCAGATTTACTGGGGTCTGCCTGGGGTCTGTGGCAGGAAAACCCCCCGGGGCCCCGCAGCATCGTGTCGGAGCCAGTGGTCGCTGCAGAAGGCTGGGGACCCCTCGGAACCGCTCCCTTGGGTATAGTTGGCGGCAAACTCGGACCCGGTCAACCCGCCTCGTTGTCTCCCTCACCCCTTCCCCCCCCCCGGGTGTGGTTAGTTCACGGCACGCGTTCTCCACCCTGCAGCCCCTCGGCCTCCAGACATTCTGTGAGGCGTAAGCCGGCTGAGTACGACGGGAAGGTGGCCTGGGAGGCATATGTCGCCCCCAAATTTTAATGCTGGCATCTGCCCAGGGCTGGAGTCAGGAAGAGAAGGCCCTGCAGCTGGTAACAGCGCTAAGGGGCCCCGCGGTGGAAGTGTTGGGGCATCCCAACATGCCTCTTACACCAGCGTGACGGGGGCTTTGAAACGCCGTTTCGGCACCACCACCAGGCCGAGGTATATCGGGCCCGCTTGAAGAAGCGGACTCGTGAGCGTGGCGAGACACTGTCCCAGCTGGCGCAAGATGTGGAGGCGCTGGTAAGGAGGTGTACCCTGCAGCTGCAGAAGAGATGATCGTGGTCCTGGCCCGCGATTTTTTTGTTGACGCTTTGCAGGACCAGCAGTTGCAAATCTATGTCAAGCAGGGACACCCTGAGGACCTGCAGGTGGCGCTGGGGAGGGCCTTGGAGTTCGAGGCCTTCCTGAAGGCAACAGTGGCTAGGGCCAGCTGCTCAGCCCCGCCATGACCTCCGGGGCCGGAAGGCTAAAGTGGAGACGGTAAAGATTGGGGGGGTGAGCCCTGAGCATTTTCCAAAGGGTTGTGTTGGAGCTGCGGTGAGGAAGGGCACAGACGTAGTCGGTGTCGGAGGGAGCGGAGAACACGTCCTCTCAAACGGACGGATTCTGATGCCTTCCAGCAGTGCTGCAAGGACTGTGGCAGGTATGGTCACTATCCGAGTGCATGTCCTAAGGCTAAGGAAGTGGTTTCAGGAGGAAAACTCAGACCCGGCTGGAGAAGGGGGCCGAAACCCAGCCGTCCTCGGTTTCTGGGCCCCGACTTGGGTAAGCTGCCGTCGAACCAGTACGATGCAGGTGGAGGGCTCAATAGAGGGAAAACCATGCCGCCTGACAGTGGACACAGGGCTGAGACGACCCTGGTGTGGCCTGATATGTTGGCCACTATGCGACTTCCAGACGCACCACAGAGACTGTGTGGTGTCACGGGGGATTGTGTGCAGCTCAAGGGGGCCCGTGGAGGCTCGTATTTGGGGTGGGCAGCACGGTGCAGCGGCTGCCGGTGTATGTGGCTGATCTGGACGAGCACTGCTTGCTGGGCCTTGACTACCTGACGCAGAGTAAGGCGTGTGTCGACCTTGGACGGAGCTGGTGAGGGTGCACGGTGAAAATGTGCCCTTGCTTTCCAGTGGTTGGCTGTGCAGAGGTTTGTTACGGCTGAACGACTGCACCTTTCCCCCAGGATAGAGTCGAGAATCCGGTGTCGACTGTCAAGAGTGATGTGTGGAGTAGAGGGCTCAAGCCCATTCAAAGCCTGCAGCTGGCTGATGGCGTAGCGGTTGGGCGGAGCCTTGTTGGACCAGTGGAGGGGTTAGTTACAGTGTTGGTAGCTAATTCTCCGATAAGGCCAGAAGGTGCCAGCTGGTACAAAGCTGGGCACTTGTGAGGAAGTGGAGCGTCCAGAAGAATCGTCGGGGAGCGAGGAGTTGGTTGGTGTGGAGCCGTTGCCTGACTTCCTCGGGACTTGGCGCACCGGAGCGCCACTAACCTGGCGGGAGGTGCACCGACGAGTGCGTGGCAAGCTCAAGGTAGCCGGCCATGCCATGAAGGAGACCTATGCTGGCGCCTGAGGGAAGTGAGATACAACATAGGTGACAGAGTGTGGCTGCATAACCCACGTCGGAAGCGAGGCTCTCGCCGAAGCTACAGAGCCCCTGGGAGGGCCATACACGGTGGTAGCGGCCCCCTCTGATGTCACCTATCGAATTCGCAGAGGGTGAAAACGGGCCGTCTGTTGTCCACGTGGACCCGGGTGTGGTGTTACCCTGGGCCAGGAAGCTACTCCTGGGGCCATGGTGAAAAAGAAGATGACGTTAGCCCCAGTAGCAGCGATGAGGACGTGGTAGACGCTGACCGAGATGAGGACGAGCATTTGGACGGTGAGGGCGATGCAACCGACGTCAATGGTGACCATGAGCCAGGTCTTGGGGCAGAAGATA
>NW_023662791.1:0-2500 GCF_015228065.2 Penaeus monodon | reverse complement strand
GTTTGGATGCAAGTGGTATCACAGTACCTGTGCTGGACGCCCCCATCAGCAAATCCTAACTGGGGTTTAGGATGGCGATTTCTTAGCTGAAGGGTGGCAAAGTTGCGGGTATATGCGATATCCCTGCTGAACTGCTAAGGCTGGGGGTGAACCTGAGGCACGGGGCTTGCATGCAGTCTTGACTAGCATCTGGCAGTCTGGTTCCATTTCCCCTGACCTGTTGAGGAGAGTGGTCATCCCTCTCTGGAAGGGGAAAGGGGGTCGTGGGACTGTAGCAACTACCTGGTATACGACTCCCTGAGTATACCGGGTTAAGGTTTTCCCCTAAATCCATGACCACCTACAAAGGCTCCCTAGTGGCAGCTCTAGGTGCATTTCGCAATGAGGCAAAGCCTTTGATCCTAGAGGTCTCCTGAACTAAGACCAAGTTTCAGGACTTTGGGGGCCTGTTAGGGGAACCTGTTCAGTCAATATATGCTTGTGGTGAGGATGTTGAAGTCACAGAGAGCTTTATATACCTTGGTAGTGTAGTCCATGTCTCTGGGCTGTCAGAAACAAAACCTGGATGCTATCGAGTGCCTTGGAGTCTTGTCCTGATGCCTTTTGTAACAAGTCCCTGCACTGGATCATGGGGTACAGTTAGCAGGAAAATGTGTCCAACCAACAGCTACATCGTTGGTTGGACTAGCATGGGAACTGTTACTTATTTAATCTGGGACCACCAACATATATTTATCACATACATATATATATATATGTATTATATTATATTTCATATTGTAGGCATTAAATGAAAAAAATTATTATTCATAAAAGTATTCTTTATTACAATAAATCCTTACCACTTGCTTTAACAAAATAGCTTTATTATTCTATGGAATGATAGAAACTTGTGGCAGCATTCTATTCCAAAATTTAAATACTAATGAGGATATCCCACTGTCATACCACGGTTCTAAATATCATTCAAATATTCGTCATATTTCATCTCATAATTATTATTAGAAAATATGGGTCTTTTTTAATTCAAAACCATAATTATAGCAAATCTAATAATTTAAATCCGGACATTGGTTGAGATACTTTTTATTCAAACACTTTTGAGCTTTTATTTAGCCCAAAATATAACATGCTTTTGTAATAAGGTTATAACAATGAATATTTGATTATCATATAGTACAGGCAATTTTTGAGTTTTATTTTGGGAATTTAGTATTTTATATATAGTAATTCTTATTTCACAAAAAGGGATTAAAACATTGCAAAATTATAAATATTTATAAAGAACTAATAGCCAATAAGCCTGTACGATTATGTGATAGATTAAGAAGCTCCTTCAATGCATAATTGCTTTTATTATATCTGACATAAGAAATAAGAATTCACAATATATTTTCCAAACCTGAATGCATAACCTTTTCCAACAAACTCAAATACTAATTTTCCCTTACATTGATTATTCATTAGTTTTGGTTTCATGCCCTCTGGTACACAAAGGCAAAGCAACAGCAGAAAATTAATTTTGGGCGCAAAATGCTGCAAAATAAAAAAAACAGGATTTTTAAAAAATTTAAGATTCCCCGCTAATAAGATGGACTATCAATAGAGAAAAAAAAATATATACTCAAAATTCTTTTATACTAATAATATATATTACTATCACACAATGTAATATGCATTAATCATTATTACAAGAGTTGCCTCACAAACTACCTAGTAGCTTTAATAACTTTCCTCATTACAAGAAGTCTTTCTCATCTATATTATATACTGCATCACAGATGTTACAGAAAAAAAAAATATATATATGTCATAGAAGACTGAAGTTTTTGAAACTAAAATTGAGTGATTTCTTGTATGGATAACTTTACTGTTTTTTTTTCCTTTCCTCTCTCTCTCTCTCCCTTTTTTTTATAGTGAAAATATCCATAACTGTCAAACATTTAAAAGTGCTTTGGAACTTATGTGCTGGTCTGAATATGCTCTCTCTCTTTCAAAATATAAACAATTTAACACTTTTCTAAGACCCAAAAAACATTTTTTTTTGGTTTTGCTTTTTTTTCCAAAGTTAAGAACACCCACATACATTAATTGACCAAAAAGCCTGAAGTTTCTACCAAGGTTACCACCAACAACCTCGTTATAGCATGAAAGGTTAAGGAATTCAATGCCGTATTCAAAAACTAACAGTACACGTATATGACACAAGAACAACTGTAGCAAAGTAGTAATACATTTGTAAAAAGATTTATACAAAAAAAGCAATATCGTCACCTACAAATCTTCAAAACCTTAATAGTAAAAACCAAATGACAATTATATTACAAAATATTGCAACTTTCAATTACAGCCCTTAGTTGTATAAAAAGTACATGGAACAGCTTAAAATCTTAACCACTGACTACCTCACATGAGAATCAAGTTCAGCAAAAACAATAATGGAATGGTGATATCACTATATTATAAGAAAAAAAGGTTATAAACTTTTACGCAAATGATC
>NW_023662790.1:5000-15692 GCF_015228065.2 Penaeus monodon | reverse complement strand
TATATAAAAATGAAAAATAAATGATGTGTATGAAAAATAAAAATAAATATATATATATATATTATTATATATATAATATATATATTTATATTATGTATATAATGTGTATATAAAAATATTATATTATAAATTATATATATATATATATATTGTATATAATATATATATATATATATATATATACATATACATATATATATGCATATATATATATATATATATATATTATATATATATATATATATATAAAAATAAAATGGTTGTGTGTGTGTGTGTGTGTGTTGTGTGTGTGGGGTGTGTGTGTGCCTGGGGCGTGTTAACTAAAAAGGAACACCAGCACTCCCCCGTGGAAAGGAACTGGGGACCCTACCATGTACTCACTCCATTATCATCACAACATGAAAACTACTTTTAAGTATCATGCTGTGACCATATATGTATATATATATATATATATATATATATATATAATATATAAAATATATATATATATATACATATGTTATATATATTATATATATCTAATATATATAAAACTTTGTATATATATATATATATATATATATATATTGTATATATATACACACACACACATACATACATACACACACACACAAAAACACACACACACACCACACACACAACAAACACACACACACACCACACACACACACACCACAAAACATAATTATATTAAATATATATCTATATTTTATATATATATATATATATATATATGTTATATAATATATATATATATATATATATAATATATTATATATTTGTATATATATATATTAATATATATATATAATATATTTTATGTATATATATATATATATATATATATATATATATATATATATATATATATACTATATATATTATATATATATATATAATATATATGTATGTAGTATATATGTGTGTGTGTGGTTGTGTGTGGTGTGCGTTTTTACCAAAAAAAGTAACATCGGCACTCTCCGTGGAAAGGACTGGGACCCTACCACGTACTCACTCCATTATCATCACAACATGAAAACCACTATTAAGTATCATGCTGTGACCATATATGTATATATGTTATATATATATATATATATATATATATATATATATATATATATGTTATAAAATATATATACGTATATATATAATACACACAAACACAAACCAGTAACGTGTACACAAATATGAATAGAGAAACAGCCACAGTAGAAAATGAAACTAAACCGTAACGTTTCGAACTCTTCACGAGTTCCTCTTCAGACGAATAAAACGAAATGGATCAAATTTCGGTTTTATTAGTCTGAAGAGGAACTTGTGAAGAGTTCGAAACGTTTACGGTTTTGTTTCATTTTCTACTGTGGCTGTTTCTCTTTTCATATATATATAAATATATATAAATATATATATATATATATATATATATATATATATATAAAATATATATATACATATATATGTATAGTGTGTATATATATATATATATATATAAAATAATATATATATATATATATATATATTTATACATACATATATATAAATCTATATATATATATATATGTGGAGGAAGGTAGATAGATATACCAGTGTAAGGTCGTGTCAAGCCTATTCTCACAGCCTTCACCTGCAGTGTTGTCTGCAGATGGATGGCCTGGAAGGGAATATCCTGACGTACCATTACTGCTGCTCCTCCATGAGGTCCATTATCAAAGGTCCCATAATGGGCTTGAATTTGGAATCCTCTCAGGGAGATCGGATGGTTTTCCCTGGTCATAATCTCTTGTAGGCATATACAAACTGGGTTACATAAAACTATCAGATGTTGCAGTTCTTTCCATTTTGCATGAATTCCCTGACAGTTCCACTGGATTAGGGTATCCAGTTCTTTAAACTACCTCTTCATAAGGTGTTTGGCAGCATTTGTGGTCAGTGTTTGCCCCACACATTTAGGCTGTCCCTTTACAGGATCTTGGAAGAATCTATTGAGAGGTTGTTTACCCGTGGAACTAGTTTCCACAGGTTTCCTTTTGACAGGTTCAGGATTTCTTTGCCTGGGCAAAGGAAGGACCTGAGCCTTTGCTTCAGGGGCATTCTGCCTAGCAGCGGAGGCTCCTGTGGATGTGGTGGCAGCTGGAGCTGTCACCGTTGAGGCCTCTGGAGCCCTGCCTGACGGCTCCAAAGACCCCACTTTGAAATAAGTCTTTTGAACAGGCTCAGGATTCCCTTTGCCTGGGCAAGGGGCGTACCTGAGCCTTTGCTTCAGGGGTATTCTGCCTAGCAGCGGAGGCTCCTGTGAATGTGGTGGCAGCTGGAGCTGTCACCGTTGAGGCCTCTGGAGCCTTGCCTGAGGGCTCCAAAGACATTCCTTTGGGAGGAGTCTCCTCAATAGACCCCTCACTCCAACTCCGTTTCTGGCGGAATTCACCAGAGACAGTTTCAGCAACTGGGAACAATGGTTTAAAGGAAGTGGCAGAGTGTGTGGTGTAAGAAGCACCAGAAGGCAAGGGTTGGTTGGAAGGAGGATGGACTAGAACCGAAGCAAAGGATTTACCTGGCTGTGCAAACAGCTCACGGGCACGTTGCTTTGCCTCTGGAAAACTAACTTTCTCCTTGTTCCTTATTACCAATACTTCTTTTTCAAATTTGACCTTTTACATTGCTTTGAAGAAGGTTCATGAGCTTCTTTGCAGTGGTAACAGCATATTGGACCTGGACAGTTGTCATCTCCTTGATGACCTGTTATACCACACTTTGCACATACTCTTGGTTGTCCATTTTCCTCAAAACGGCAAGAGTTGGCTCCATGCCCATAAACCTGGCAGTGGAAGCACCGCATAGGGTTGGTCACATATGGCTTTACCTTGAGGTGGTACCATACCAACTTAACTGATTCTGGAAGGACTTATGTGTTAAAAGTTAGGAGAGCTGGTACTGACTGTTCCAAACCATCAACTTTCTTCTTAAAACGTTTTACTGCCACTACATTAAAATTCTCTAGTTCCTCTAACAGTTTCTCCTCAGAATACCACATTAGGGAAAAGACGATTCCCTTATACTGATTGAGGACCTTGTGAGGAGAACATGAAACTTGAGCCCCAGGGATGTTGCATATCACACGCAGACTGTCACTCTCGTCTGGTGACGAAACCTAAATTATTAGGCTACCATCTCGCTGTGGGGTGATGCGAGGATCACGTTGACATACCTCAACTATTTTCCGATGTACTTCAAAAATATCAAGATCCATGATTGATACACCATCAGTGATCTTTACTACTCATATTTACCAGGTAAGATTTCCCTAGTGGATTGAGGAGGACTTTTCCCCTTCTTACCTGGTTTGGGAGCCCGGGAACCATTACAATTCCCATTCTTGCCCTTTGGAAGCTGGAAAGGTTCCAAAGTGAAAAAATGGGTTTTTCCAGAGGGAATGGTTGGGAGATTGCTTTAGGGCGTCAGGGAGAGATCTTTGAAAATTTGTAGTAGTCATACAATTAGAATTCTTTTCCTCACCCCTCCACCCACCATAGAGTCCAAAACAAGGGGAAAGCTATATTGGGGTTCAAAATCCCCCCAACGCCACGGGGGTAAGAGTAAATATATGCCCCCATATTCAGTACGATGGCACGCGGGACCTATGCCTACCGACTGAATAGTCCCTGCTTGACCCTAGCCATTTTTTGCCCAGCTGACACTTGACCCGCCTTTCGAAGCCCCCCCGTCAAACCCAGAAAAAAGGACCAAAGGGTGTTTACTAGCTGCGGGGCGCATTTTGCAGCATCGCTTAACCCTCCGGACTCCTGTCTCCGGGTTAAACGGGTGCCACCCACGGATTTCTTCCTGGTCCAAGAGGGAATGAACCGGGGGTGGATGCCCATCCCCTCTAAAAGGCCTTGGTGCCCGGAACCCTTTTTGTTCATCCCTCAGGTGACCCCTCCCGTATGTGTACCCCTCTGGTCGGCTCACAGATCATTGGGACCTCAAACCCCCCCCCCGCAGCAAGGCGGCTTCCGTTGGGGGGTGGTGTACAAAAAAATGCCACAAGAAAAAAGTTCTTTCGTAAAAACCACAAAAAAAAAATCCCTCCCTTTTGACAAATTCGATAGACTACAGCACCTCTCCATGTCAATCCCCTTTTGCCTCCCCTTTGGTTTTTCCTTTATACCTCTTTTGATTCCATTGCATATCAATTCAAAGGGGCCCCCTTTGGGAAAAAATACCCTTTCATTCGCTTTATTGATTTAAAATGCAGCCCCCCGCATGAAGCTGCATCTAACAAAAAACCCGATTAAACCTTTCCTCCATACACACCCCCTTGCCTCACAAAACAGCATATACTAAAAAACAATACACCAGCTTGTTTAGAAAAAAAGCATCGATGGGTCTAATGATCAATTGGGGTCGTTTATTACAACTCTGAAATCCAGGGGAAACTTCTTGCTTCCCTGAACACAATGGCGTAGGTTACTCTGTGCTTGATACCACTGTGCATAGCTTAACACCATCTCTCGTTCCCGGGCCCGGGAAAATGGGATTTGGCGATGACTCTTTTTTTTGCATGGGGGGAAAAGTGGATGCAGATATCTAAACTTGGCCACATCCCTTTTAAGCCACCCCTACTTCATTTTTTAAACCCTTCCCACTTCCCCTTCCCCTTTTTTTGTTTTAGTTTTTGCTTTTTTTGTGTTTTTTTTTTTCTCGTATTTGTTTTTATTTTAATTTTTAAGTTTAATCTCTTCTTTCCCCAGCCCTCATATCCCCCCTTTTTAAAAACTTTCACCTTGAACCGATGCTACATGACTGCCATAACTTCACCCTCACTATCTCATTGTCCTTTGCCATAGCGTGGACCCAACATCCTGTATCCTTTCCCCACCATCCACTGGTACCTTACATACCGAGAGTTGGCCGGCTGCCCTCCCATGCAGCCTCATGTGGCGGAGGGAAACCCCGTGTGCCCAAGGACACCTGCAACAAATGATTCAAGATGGCGCTGGGCTACCCCCACCCTTTTCCTCCTTTCAAAGAATCCACCACACTCCTTTCTCTTCTAAAAATCATTTCCCTCCACCCCTTATCCTTCTTTCTATCCCCATTCTTCCTTCCCACTTTTCTTTCCAAACTTTGTAACAAACTTTGTAAATGTGTGTTTACCAATAAACCACACTGTTGACCCTCAGAGATATTAGTCCAGTTTAGCCATGAGTCTGTCACCCTCCTTGAAGCCGATCCCTACCTTCACCATTACCTGCCTTCGCCAAGAAATATTGGTTGATAACCTCAACCGATGGCTGGCGTTGGTTGCTGTTACATCTGAGACGTCTTTATACTGGGAGTCAAAGTCAATGTCCCCATCAATGGTGGGGTCTGACATTGTGAAGTCTCACTGATTGAGGGATCTTCATCTATGGAGAGCCCCTGGTAGCTCTGACTTTTGTTGGCTTGGCTTTTCTCTTTTCAGGCTCTGTCTGTGTCTTTTCCTTTGCTGGCTTCGCATGGGGAAGGTCAGCTTGTTCTAGCACTAACTGCATAGATGTAGCCTTTTTTGGCTATGCCTGTGAAGACTAGGCTACGGTTGGAGTAGGGAGGGGAGTTTCGTCCTGAAGAGGTGTCTGGTGTCAGTTGGGGAGATGCTTCCTTCCTCTTAGGAGGTCAAGGAGCCTTTTCCTTTTGTTCTATCCCAGGCATGGGGTGCCTGAGAGAGGTGGAACAAAGTCTGGTCGCTTTTTAGCAACCTTTTGTCGCTTGGGGGCTGCCCCCTTCCTAAAAGATTTCCAGACAAAAGTCTCTTGGCACGTTTGGACATTTGACTGTTGTGCCCTTTGTCCTTCCTAAGGCACACCTCTTTTTTTGGGTTCCCTTGCCCCGACCCCGCATTTGGGGTTGGCCTTGTGCTAGCCTGGTGGCACAAAAAGCACGGGAGTGGCTCGGGCCCCCCCCAAAAAAATTTGAGGTTGTAAACCCCCAGTTCCCCGATCAAGGGTAGTGATTGGACCCCTTTCAGACACCGGGGATTGCCGGGTTTGGGGGTCTTCCCCTACGACAATGGGGAAACCCCCCACACCTGTGGGTGTGATTTTTGATCATATCCACATTATAAGAAAATGAAACCCCAATTAGCGCCCCCTTGATTCCCCTGTCGCCGGGACCTTTTGGTGTGAGACTTTTTTCCTCTCATCTTTAAGCCCCTTCCCCTTTCCTGCGGAAAATTGGGGGTACTGGGTCTTTTGGGGGCAATGACCATGCCCTAGTCTCGGGAACCTGGTTTGAAAAACCGATTTTCTCTGCATCCCCAATGATTTTCCCACTGGTGGGCTTTATAAAGCTTTCAGGTCTAGAGGAAACCTTAAAAGTGGAAAACACCAAAGGGGGGTCCAGTTTCCCCCTCTGATCTGTCTCCGGCCTAGGTTTTTGGGGGACCGCCCTTTCGGCTTTGATTCTGGTTTTGGTCCTAGAAGGCTGTTTTTTTGGGTTTGGTTCAGTTTGTGCTCCTATCTTGGTCAGGGGGACGTCTGGGGGAAGCAGAGGCCCCCCGTTTGGGTATGGTCTGAGAGGCCGCATGAGAGTCCATCTGCTGGACAAGCTCATGGACAAAAATTTTTTGGGTGAGGGGTTCTCTGTTTGTACATTTTATGAGCAGGTCTGAAAAATAACCTATGCTTTTGGTTTTTCTCTCGCCACTGACCCTCATAGTGACTGCTATGTTTTTGACTTACAGGTTCTCAACTTTTGTCTGGTTTTTGTCGGGGTTTTTTGAGTTGTTTGCCTTGAAATTTAGCATTTATTTAAATTTCTTCCCACCCCCCCCACCTAGGTCAAAAAGGAGAACTGTATGTTAAGCTCTGTCTAACAGCTACAGGGTGGCAAAGGGGGGAAAATTGCAGCTAATACCATTATAACGGAAACTCAGGGGCCCTCCAAACGGGCCATGAGTGTTTGACCCTAGCCCCCCCGAAGGAGACCAGCCAAATGACCTGCGGGCCCAGGACCACCAATTTGCTGGAAAAAGGGCCAAAAGAGGCATCTTGTACCGCAGAGCTCCATCCCTTACATGTTAACCCCGGGACTCCTGTCTCCACGCGCACAAAGGTGCCACGCGGAAAACACGTGGGTAGGTGAAACCCCGGGGAAAACACCAAGGGGATATCATTCCACCTACAAGATAGGCATCATTGTTTGGAAACTTTAGTCACCCTTCGCAGTGAGCCAACCACAGAGGGGGCAAAGGGTCCTCCCTCTTCCAGGCGATTCAAATTGCAAAAAAACGAAGGGGGTTAGTCCGGGCGAGACTTTACCTTTTTCCAAACCTTCTCGGGTCGGGGCGAGACAGGAAACCCGCACCGCCCACTTCTGTGACATAAAGGGAAGTGCCGCGATTGACGGCTGTTTTTTCCTTTGGGTTATTTTTTTTGATGATACCGATTTGGAATATAATATCGTGAGGTTGTATCTTATAATTTATTGTACTAAACATAAATCCCAGTATAAAAACAAATTTTAACGAAAAGGAAAATAAGTGATTACCGCCTATTCATTTCCCGTCACGTGATCCGTAAATGTCGGGAAAAACTATATTACACACACCACACACACACACACACACATACACACACACACACACACACACACACACACACACACACACCAAAATTAATAATATATATTAATATATATAAAAATACTGCATTAACACACACACACACACACACACACACACCAACCAACATAGTAAATATATATAATATATAATAATAACCCCCCCAAAAACACACACTTAAAACACACACCACACACACCACACCACAATACACACACACACATATATATATATAATATATATATATATATATATATAATATATATATATTTATTGTGTGGGGGTTTTATATATAATATATATATATATATATTATATTAATATATTATATATTTAGTATATTTTATGATTATATATAGTAAAAGTTATATTATTATTAAAATATATAATATATATAAAAATTATATGTAAATGTATATATTTATAAATATAATATATATATATATATATATATTAATATCTATATATACCATGTGTGGTGTGTGTGTGTGTGTTGGTTACCTATTTTATATTAAAATATAAAATATAATACATATTATAACGACCACACACACACACACACACACACACACCACACCATCATAAATACTATATTATATATATATATATTATATATATTATATATATACAATGGGGATATTAAAAATGGATGAAAATGGGGAAAAAAGTATCTTTACTCTTACATCAGATTCGGAGCAATAACACCATTAAATTAAAATCCTGCCTAAAATATCCGCCCGAAGATCGAACACAAAAAGTTAAACAGCAGTTAAAAACTGTACTAAAAACGCTATAAAAACCGTTTGAGAGGAGTTCGAAACTTTCATTGAAAACTAAGCAGGGAAATTTAACGATTGTCATTCGACTACTTTTTAAAATTCATGATGAATAGTAAACAAAACATAAAAATTTTAGCAAGACAACACGGACTGCAAGCACGGATAAAAGATTTATAAATTCCCTCTCATTTAAGACAATGGATTTTTGGAATATCCCTTTTTAAACATATTTTGTTTTTTCTGATTTAAAATGGTATAAATATATATATAAATTATTTTAAAATGTGTGTGGGTGTGTTTGGGGGGTGTGGTGTGTGTGGTGTTTTAACACACACACACACACACACACACACACACACACACCAACACACAACACGAAACCCCAAACACACACAACCACCAACACCACACACATAAAATATTATATATAGGGGTATCAAAAATTTTTTTTTTTTACAATACAAGGGAATAACCCCCCCACAAAATTTTAAAATAAAAATATTTAAATAATAAATACATACAATTAAAAATATATATATATATAATAAATATCGTTTGTGTTTATGTTTTTTTGTGGTGTAATTTTTTTTTAAGAAATAGGGGAATATTTTTTTACAAATAGACAAAAGGGAAAACAAAAGGGAAAAGTAATTTTGTTTTTTTTAGTTTTTTGTTGGTTTGGGGTTCCATTTTAAAACATGGAATTCTTTTGTGACATACGTCAGCTTTATTTTTTCTCATGTTCAGCTGTGCGATGGCTGAACCCAGTCCTTACCCCCCCTGTGCCCCGCCACAGAGTAACCTCCCGGGAACAGTTTCAATTTCTCGCGCCGGGGGGGGCGCGAACGCCGACCCTCGGATGAGAGGCCGAACGTACCACTGTACTATCCCGGGGCTAGTAATTGGCACACTATGTATAAGTAATTAAAAAAAACAAAATACTTTCACCTTGTACATGATGCTACATGATGCCATAACTTCACCCTCACTATCTCATTGTCCTTTGCCATACGCGTGGACCCAACACCTGTATCCTTTCCCCACCATCCACTGGTACATTACATACGAGAGTGGGCCGGCTTGCACTCCAATGCAGCCTATGTGGCAGGAGGCGGAAAACCCCGTGTGCCCAAGGGACACCTGCAACAAATGTTCAAGATGGCGCTGGGCTACCCCCACCCTTTTCATCCTTTCAAAGGAATCCATCCACACCCTTTCTCTTCTAAAAATCATAGTCCCTCCCACCCCTTATCCTTCTTACTTCCCCATTCTTCCTTCCCACTTTCTTTCCAAACTTTGTACCAAACTTTGTAACTGTGTGTACCAATAAACCACAACTGTTGACCCGCAGATATATTAGTCCAGTTAGCCATGAGTCTGTCACCCTCCTTGAAGCCGATCCCTTACATTCACCATTAACCTGCCTTCGCAAAGAAAAGATTGGTGATAAACCTGCCAACCGATGGCTGGGCGTTAGGTGGCTGTTACATCTGAGACTCTTTACTGGAGTCAAAGTCAATGTCCCCATCAAGGGGGGTCTGACATGTGAAGTCTCACTGATGGAGGGATATTATCTTATGGAGAGCACCTGGTAGCTCTGACTTTTGTCTGGCTTGGCTTTTCTCTTTCAGCTGTCTGTGTCTTTTCCTTGTGCTGGCTTAGCATGGGGAAGGTCAGCTTGTTCTAGCACTAACTGCATAGAGGTAGCCTTTTTGGCTATGCTGTGAAGACTAGGCTAAGGTTAGGAGTAGGGAGGGAGTTTCGTCCTGAAGAGGTGTCTGGTGTCAGTTGGGGAGATGCTCTTCCTCTTAGGAGGTCATGGAGCTTTTCCTTTTGTTATATCCAAGGAATGGGGTGCTGAGGGAGGGTGGAACAAAGGTCTGGCGCTTTTTAGCAACCTTTTGTCGCTTGAGGGCTGCCTACTTCACTGAAAGAGTTCCAGACAAAATGTCTCTTGCACAGTTTGGACATTTGACTGTTGTGTCCCTTTGTTAGCCCATAAGGACCACCGCGGTGTTGTTGTGCTTGCTAAAGACCCTCGCATTGGGCTGGCCCTTGTGCTAGCATGGTGGCAATAAAGCACAGGAGTGGCTCAGGCACATAATTTCTGAGGTTGTAGGAAAACCCAGTTACCCAGATCAAGGTAGTGATTGGGACCCTGTTCAGGGTCACCAGGACTTGCTGGTTGGCGTCTTCCTATCGACAATCGGGAAGCCCCCACGACTGTGGGTGCTGATGTGATCATACCAATCATACGAAAAATGAGAAGCCAGTGCGCCACTTGATTCTCCTGTCGCCGGGACTCATTGG
>NW_023662789.1:0-15693 GCF_015228065.2 Penaeus monodon | reverse complement strand
TAGATCGAGGAGATGTGTGAGATGGCAAATCCCAGGTAGAAAATATTAAAAACCTTTGACAGCACGTGAATATAGCATTGGAGACTGTTTATTGAGCATATCCCAGGTCAATATTCTTTTAAAAATGCACTAAAAACAAAGCAACAAATGTCGTGCATTCACTATTTTTATATATTGACCATAAAGTTGGACAATTTTATTCCCAGTCTCATCACTGTTTCATCCTTAAAAGTCTATATTTGGGAAGGTAAGCTGGGATTAACCCGTGATTGGGAGCTTACCAGTACTGTTTGTGGTTTGGTCCACTGTATATTTATAAAGTGCCATTCAGTAGAAAACATTGATTGGTGGATTTTGAATATGAAGAGTAATAATATAATATTTAGATAGAAGAAACTTTTTTTACTATCTACATATATATATGCATGTGTATTTATATATATACATAAATATGAAAATATATCAAGTATATAATATATATATATATATAATATTATATATATAATATATATATATATAAAATATATTATATACACATACATATATACAGTACGTGGTGTGGTGTGTGTGTGTATATATATATTTATAGATAAACGCATATAGATAGATTATTAGATACAGTACACGCACACAACAAACCCCAAAGGGCCGGTGAATCAGGCGTCAAACATTGTTAATACTGTTTATTCCATCATTACATTTCAGATGGCAGCTTTCTTTTAGGCGCAGTATCAAATGTAAGAATATTGTTGTTTTATCAGAGTCACCTGCTGCAGATAGGGGTCAATCTTTGCTCCCAAAAGTTGAACAGTTATAACTTTCTGAAATAAAACCCCTCTATTGGATTCTTTCCTGTGTAGTTATTTACAAAATATTAACGGAAGCCGACTTGCCGCGGTGGGGGGGCTTGAGGTCCAATACGGGTGAGCCGGACCAGAGGGCTACCATACTGGAGGGGTCACCAGTGAGGGATGAGACAAAATGGCTTCCTGGTGCACCAAGGCCTATGAGAGGGGATGGTGCACCACCCTGGTTCATTCCATCTTGGACAGGGAGAGTTCTCCACGTGTAATTGCCGTGCGTGGCATCCCGTATTACAGGAGTCCTGGAGGTTGAGCGATGCTGCACGCTGCGCCCTGCAGCTAGCAACACACTCTTTGGTCCTTTATTCGGTTAGACGGGTGGCTTGATCAAGGCCGGTCAAGTCAATCGGCTGCTCAAATATGGCTAGGGTCAAGCAGGCACTATTCAGTCGGTAGCGCATAGGTCCGTGACTGCTATCAGTACTGTAATAGTGGCTGCGTATATTTCCTCACTTCCCTGTGGCTGTTGGGAGATTTTGAGCCCCAACATAGCTTCCCCTCTTTGGACTCCATGGTGGGTGGGAGGTGAGGAAATGAAGAATTCCAATTTGTATGAGTGCTACAAATTACAAAGATCTAGCACTCTCCCTGACGACCTATGCAATCCCCGACCATTCCCTCTGGAACATCACATGTTGTCACTTTGGAACCCTTCCAGCTTCCAAAGGGCAAGAATGGGAATCATAATGGTTCCCGGGCCCCCAAACCAGGTAAGGAGAAAAGTCCTCCAAATCCTTTAAAGGGAAAGGAAATATTACCTGGTAAATATGAAAGCATTCATATAGTAAGTACCTAGTAGTGAAGACCACTGAGGTGTATCAATCATGGATCTTGATATTTTGAAGTACATCGAAAAACTGTTGAGTATGTCAACATGATCCTCGCATCACCCCACAGCGAGATGGCAGCCGATGTTGAGGTTCGTCACCAGACGAGAGTGACCGTCTGCGGCAATATGCGACATTCCGGGCTCAAGTTTCATGTTCACCTCACAAAACTCTCATTCAGTATAAGGGAATTGTTTTTCCCGAGACCTGATGAGGTATTCTGAGGAGAAACTGTTCGAGGAACTAGTGAATTTTAATGTAGTGGCAGTAAAACGTTTTAAGAAGAAAGTTGATGGTTTGGAACCAGCTCTTCTTCTAACTTTTAACACGTTAGTCCTTCCAGAATTGGTTAAGTTAGCATGGTACACCTCAAGGTAAAGCCATATGTGCCCAACCCTATGCGGTGCTTCCACTGCCAGGGTTATGGGCATGGAGCCAACTCTTGCCCTAAATGGGCAACCAAGAGTATGTGTTAAGTGTGGTACAACAGGTCATCAAGGAGATGACAACTGTCCAGGTCCAATATGCTGTTACCACTGCAAAGAAGCTCATGAAGCTTCTTCAGAGCAATGTAAAAGGTACAAATTTGAAAAGGAAGTATTGGTAATAAGGAGCAAGGAGAAAGTTAGTTTCCAGAGGCAAAGCGATGTGCCCGTGTGCTGTTTGCACAGACAGGTAGGTCCTTTGCTCAGTTCTAGCCCATCTCCTTCCCTCCAACCCTTGCCTCATACAACACACACTCTGCCACTTCCTTTAACCTCAGTCCCAATTGCTGACACTGCCTTTCTGGTGAGTTTTTCCACCAGAAACGGAGTAGGAGTGAGGGCTCTATTGAGGAGACTCCCCTCCCAAAGTAAGGTCTTTGGAGCCATCATTTAAGGCTCCAGAGCCTCAACGGTGACAGCTCCAGCTGCCACCACATCCACAGGGGCCTCTTGCTAGGCAGAATGCCCCTGAAGTAAAGGGCTCGGGCACGCCCTTTTGCCCAGGAAAAAGGAATCCTGAACCTGTGCTAAAGACTCCAGCTGCCACAACATCTACAGGGGCCTCCGCTGCTAGACAGAATGCCCCTGAAGCAAAGGCTCAGCTCCGCTCTTTGCTCAGGCAAATAAATCCTGAACCTGTCCAAGGGAAACTGTGGAAACTAGTTCCACAGGTAAACAACCATTAAAAAGGTACTCCCAGGATCATGGAAAGGGACAGCCTAAAGGTGTGGGGCAAACCTTGACCACAGGTGCTGCCAAACACCTTATGAAGAAATAATATAAAGAACTGGATACCCTAATCCAATGGAACTGTCAGGGAATTCATGCAAAATGGGGAACTGCAACATCTGATAGCTTTATGTAATCCAGTTTGTGTATGTCTACAAGACATTATGACCAGGGAAAATTGCACCATTTCCCTGAGAGGATTCCAAGTTCAAGCCCATTATGGGACCTTTGACAATGGACCTCATGGAGGAGTAGCAGTAATGGTACGTCAAGATATTCCCTTCACCTGCAGACAACACTGCAGGTGAAGGCTGTGAGAATAGGCTTGACACGACCTTGCACTGTTGCATCCATCTACCTTCCTCCACATAATCTGAACATTAATGATTTGAGATGTACTTGGGCAGTTGCCACATCCATTCTACTCTTGGGAGGATTTCAATGGTCGGCATCACCTCTGGGGAGACACTTTGTGCAACCCTCGAGGAAGGGCCTTGGAGTTCTTGTTCTTGAGAGTAGATGCAGTTTTACTGAACAATGACACTCCCACACATTTCCAAATTCAAACTGGGACATTCTCCTATATAGACCTATCAATAGGCTCACCTGATTCACAGTTGAACTTCACTTGGCAGGTCATGGAAGACTTACATGGAAGCGACAATACTTTTGGAGGATGTGAATGGTATTCCAGTCAATGGAGTGCAGAGATGGCGACTTGAACATGTGGACTGGAATCTTTTTAGATCAACTGCAGTATTGCAAGGATCTGTGAATAATTTCCAGTGCGTTCAAGATGCTGTTAATCACTTCACATCACAAATTCACCTTGCAGAAGAAGCATCCATTCCCAAAAGTAGCAGATGAGCTAGCTAAATCCATGGCAGAGATCTCCTCTGGAGCATCTTACACTGCTCGATTCTCCACTCTTCGGGCTGAACAGGAACAACACCAGTGTCATTCTTCAGTAGGATTGCAGCAGAATTTCCATATAACTTGCCCTTTTGCGCAAGGAGATGGACTCTGTTTTGCAGCTCTGCCGTAAGGACTGCCCAGGAAGTGACGATATTCCATACCAAATGATATCTCACTTACCAGAGAGCTCCAGAAGTTCCTGTTAGACCTATTCAATAGGATCTATAGGGAAGGCACAGTGCCACCCACATGGAGAGAAGCATAATCTTTCCCTTTTCCCTAAACCTGGCAAAGATGTTCCGCACCAGGAAATTACAGACCAATTTCCCTGACCAGCTGCATCTGCAAGCTGATGGAGAAAATGGTAAACTTCAGGTTGACATGGCTGCTAGAAAAAGAAAACGTGTTGACCCCATATCAATATGGTTTTAGAAAATTGAGATCGACCACAGATGCACTTGTGAGGATGGAAACTGCTATACAGAATTCCTTCGCACAGGGACGTCACATTTTGGCGGTCTTCTTGACCTGAAAAGGCCTGCAATACTACTTGGAAGCATGGCATACTCATGAAGCTGTATGACTTTGTTTAAGAGGAGCATTACCTACCTTCATACAAAGCTTCCTTGCTGACAGGAAGTTTAGAGTTCAGGTAGGAAACACTTTCTCTAACCTGGAAGATCAACTGGAAGGGGTCCCACAAGGGAGTGTCTTAAGTGTGAACCTGTTTGCCATTGTTATAAATGACATCGTAAAGGTCGTTCCAAGTGCGGTCTCATGTAATCTGTATGTAGATGACTTCACACTGTACTGCTCAGGAGGAAGCTTACAGGATGTGCAAGAACACATGCAGACTGCAATAAATCAGGTTGTACAGTGGGCAACATATCATGGGTTCAAATTTTCTCCAAGCAAGACCATGGCTATACATTTCCACAAACGAGGAAAGTCACCCTTCCCTCTATTAGGAGCAAACCCACTGCAATTTGTCCAAGAGGTGAAGTACTTGGGTCTAATTTTGACTCAAGATTAAATGGTGCCTCACATCAAACAGTTAAAAGTGAAGGCTACAAAAGCGCTTAGTTTTTTGGGGTTCTTTCACATTTATCTTGGGGTGCAGACCGCACAACGCTTCTGCAGCTTTACCGAGCGCTTATTCGTAGTAAGCTTGATTATGGATGTGAAGCTTATTCATCTGCAACTCCCACTGTTCTCCAGATGTTGGACTCAGTTCATAATGAAGCTCTCAGAATATGTACTGGGGCTTTCAGGTCTTCACCTGTGGAGTCCCTGTATGCTGAGAGTGGAGAACCACCTTTCATTACACCACATGAACCCTGATTTACTACAAAGGATTCTGGGATCCCCTACATCCAGTTTGGTTTTCAACCCTTGAGGATAACCGATCCTATGGTAGGAGAATGAGGAATCTTGTGGAAGAGCTTAATTTAAGTCTCACTAAGGTTCTGGCTGTTGGAATTCCCCAATTCCCCCCTTGGACTAATCAAGTTGAGCTGGATTTGGTGGAATTGCGAAAGGGGAGATATCTGAAGCAGAAGTCAGAGAGAGATTTCTTCAGCACATTTCTAAGTACCAAGGATCAGATGCAATATATACAGATGGTTCGAAATCTGAAAATGGTGTGGGCTTTGCAGCAGTGAGCAGAAGGAAGACTGCATCTGGCAGTCTTTCTCTAGAAGCCTCGATCTTCACTGCAGAGTTACATGCCATCCTCGCAGCAGTTAGGATGACTAGAGATCTTACAAACCATTTTTGTGATATATTGTGACTCTCGTAATGCCTTGCAAGCAATCAAGAGTTTAAACTCATCACATCCAGTAGTGAGGGAGGTTCAATATTGGTTTGCATTGATGTCAACACATAAAAAGATAACTGTGTTGAGTGCCAGCACATGGTGGTATTAGTGGGAATGAGTGAGCTGATCAGAAGGCCAAGGCAGCTGCCACTCAGCCTTGTGATGCTCGTTTTCCTCTTCCACACACCGACCTGAAGCCCAGCATAAGGAGTTGTCTTCGTGATAGATGGAGGGAACAATGGAGGCATACCTCTAGAAACAAACTACGAGAAATTAGAGATGATCTTGGCAGTTGGGTGACCAGCATCCATCCCAACCGAAAAGTAGAAGTTGTATTAACAAGACTAAGAATCGGGCACACGAGACTGACTCATGGACCGATGATGGCTAAAAGCCAAGCACTTTGTGAGGGATGCCAGGAGCCATTAACGGTCGCACATGTAGTGTTAAGATGTGCAACATTCTCAGACCAAAGACGTATGTACTTGTCTCCCCCATATACATTGAAAAATGTATTGGGGGAGGATTGTGACATAGAGGGTCTTATTAGTTTCCTTAGGGAGACTAATATTTTCAATAAAATTTAATTATGCATAATATTTATGCAATAACTTTATGTACTTAGAGCATAACATTTATGCTTTGATTTTTTATCTATTTATTGTTATTTGTAAAATATTTATTGATGGATTTTTAAAGTTTTAAATATTCTAATATTCTATCTAACAAGGTGTTCGCCGCTAATGACCTTAGCTGTTGACGCGGCAGACAATTTTAAATAATCAATCAATAAATCGTACTACACAAGTATTGCCAGATAAAAAGTGTCATATATATAAATATATATATTTTTTTTTTCAACAGCCATTCATTCCACTGCAAGACAATTCATTACTGAGAGGTTATATGGCAGTGCCACCCTTCCCTGATTGGATGCCCTTTCTAATCAACCGCGGTTTGTATCACGACGGTGACTTCCCCTATGATACATGCGCTCGACTTCTGAAGGCGATATGTCGTTTTCTGGGTAGGCAATCGAGGTGAAGTTCCTTGCACAAGGGAAAAACACGCCGGCCGGTGACTCGAACCCTCGAACTCAGACTGCCGTCGTGACAGTCTTGAGTCCGATGCTCTAACCACTCGGCCACTGCGGCCTATTATATATATATATATATATATATATATATATATATATATATATTATATATATATAATATATATATATATATTATATATATATATATATATATATATTATATATATATATATATATATTTATATGTCGGCAATCTGAGTTCGAGGGTTCGAGTCACCGGCCGGCGCGTTGTTCCCTTGGGCAAGGAACTTCACCCCGATTGCCTACCTAGCCACTGGGTGGCCAAGCCAGCCCAAGTCAGTGGTAACACCGGCACTCTCCGTGGAAAGGAACTGGGGACCCTACCACGTACTCACTCCAAGAGCATCACAACATGAAAACTACAATTGAGTATCGTGCTGTGACCACGGCGGCTTAAGCATGAACCTACCGTTAAAAAAAAAGAAAAGAAAAAAAAAAAAAAAAAAAAAAAAAAAAAAAAAAAAATATATTTTATATAATATATATATATATATGTATGTATGTATGTATGTATGTATGTATGTATATACATATATATATAATCATATATACATATCTATACAAAAAACGCACACACATAATATACGTACGTGTGTGTGTAGTATATATATATATATATATATATATATATATATATATATATATATATATTATATATATATATATATATATATATATATATATATATATATATAATATATATATATATATATATATATATATATATATATATATATATATATATATATATATATATATATATATATATATTATATATATATATATATATATATATATATATATATATATATATATATATATATATATATATATATACACACACACACGTACGTATATTATGTGTGTGCGTTTATGTATAGATATGTATATATGATTATATATATATGTATATACATACATACATACATACATACATACATACATATATATATATATATATATATATATATATTTTTTTTTTTTTTTTTTTTTTTTTTTTTTTTTTTCTTTTCTTTTTTTTTAACGGTAGGTTCATGCTTGAGCTGCCGTGGTCACAGCACGATACTCAATTGTAGTTTTCATGTTGTGATGCTCTTGGAGTGAGTACGTGGTAGGGTCCCCAGTTCCTTTCCACGGAGAGTGCCGGTGTTACCACTGACTTGGGCTGGCTTGGCCACCCAGTGGCTAGGTAGGCAATCGGGGTGAAGTTCCTTGCCCAAGGGAACAACGCGCCGGCCGGTGACTCGAACCCTCGAACTCAGATTGCCGACATATATATATATATATATATATATATATATATATATATATATATATATATAAATATATATATATATATATATATATATATATATATATATATATATTATATATATATATATATATATAATAGGCCGCAGTGGCCGAGTGGTTAGAGCATCGGACTCAAGACTGTCACGACGGCAGTCTGAGTTCGAGGGTTCGAGTCACCGGCCGGCGTGTTTTTCCCTTGTGCAAGGAACTTCACCTCGATTGCCTACCCAGAAAACGACATATCGCCTTCAGAAGTCGAGCGCATGTATCATAGGGGAAGTCACCGTCGTGATACAAACCGCGGTTGATTAGAAAGGGCATCCAATCAGGGAAGGGTGGCACTGCCATATAACCTCTCAGTAATGAATTGTCTTGCAGTGGAATGAATGGCTGTTGAAAAAAAAAATATATATATTTATATATATGACACTTTTTATCTGGCAATACTTGTGTAGTACGATTTATTGATTGATTATTTAAAATTGTCTGCCGCGTCAACAGCTAAGGTCATTAGCGGCGAACACCTTGTTAGATAGAAATATTAGAATATTTAAAACTTTAAAAATCCATCAATAAATATTTTACAAATAACAATAAATAGATAAAAAATCAAAGCATAAATGTTATGCTCTAAGTACATAAAGTTATTGCATAAATATTATGCATAATTAAATTTTATTGAAAATATTAGTCTCCCTAAGGAAACTAATAAGACCCTCTATGTCACAATCCTCCCCCAATACATTTTTCAATGTATATGGGGGAGACAAGTACATACGTCTTTGGTCTGAGAATGTTGCACATCTTAACACTACATGTGCGACCGTTAATGGCTCCTGGCATCCCTCACAAAGTGCTTGGCTTTTAGCCATCATCGGTCCATGAGTCAGTCTCGTGTGCCCGATTCTTAGTCTTGTTAATACAACTTCTACTTTTCGGTTGGGATGGATGCTGGTCACCCAACTGCCAAGATCATCTCTAATTTCTCGTAGTTTGTTTCTAGAGGTATGCCTCCATTGTCCCTCCATCTATCACGAAGACAAAATCCTTATGCTGGGCTTCAGGTCGGTGTGTGGAAGAGGAAAACGAGCATCACAAGGCTGAGTGGCAGCTGCCTTGGCCTTCTGATCAGCTCACTCATTCCCACTAATACCACCATGTGCTGGCACTCAACACAGTTATCTTTTTATGTGTTGACATCAATGCAAACCAATATTGAACCTCCCTCACTACTGGATGTGATGAGTTTAAACTCTTGATTGCTTGCAAGGCATTACGAGAGTCACAATATATCACAATAAAATGGTTTGTAAGATCTCTAGTCATCCTAACTGCTGCGAGGATGGCATGTAACTCTGCAGTGAAGATCGAGGCTTCTAGAGAAAGACTGCCAGATGCAGTCTTCCTTCTGCTCACTGCTGCAAAGCCCACACCATTTTCAGATTTCGAACCATCTGTATATATTGCATCTGATCCTTGGTACTTAGAAATGTGCTGAAGAAATCTCTCTCTGACTTCTGCTTCAGATATCTCCCCTTTCGCAATTCCACCAAATCCAGCTCAACTTGATTAGTCCAAGGGGGGAATTGGGGAATTCCAACAGCCAGAACCTTAGTGAGACTTAAATTAAGCTCTTCCACAAGATTCCTCATTCTCCTACCATAGGATCGGTTATCCTCAAGGGGTTGAAAACCAATCTGGATGTAGGAGATCCCAGAATCCTTTGTAGTAAATCAGGTTCATGTGGTGTAATGAAAGAGGTGGTTCTCCACTCTCAGCATACAGGGACTCCACAGGTGAAGACCTGAAAGCCCCAGTACATATTCTGAGAGCTTCATTATGAACTGAGTCCAACATCTGGAGAACAGTGGGAGTTGCAGATGAATAAGCTTCACATCCATAATCAAGCTTACTACGAATAAGCGCTCGGTAAAGCTGCAGAAGCGTTGTGCGGTCTGCACCCCAAGATAAATGTGAAAGAACCCGCAAAATACTAAGCGCTTTTGTAGCCTTCACTTTTAACTGTTTGATGTGAGGCACCCATTTAAGTCTTGAGTCAAAAATTAGACCCAAGTACTTCACCTCTTGGACAAATTGCAGTGGGTTTGCTCCTAAATAGAGGGAAGGATGGAACTTTCCTCGTTTGTGGAAATGTATAGCCATGGTCTTGCTTGGAGAAAATTTGAACCCATGATATGTTGCCCACTGTACAACCTGATTTATTGCAGTCTGCATGTTTTGCACATCCTGTAAGCTTCCTCCTGAGCAGTACAGTGTGAAGTCATCTACATACAGATTACATGAGACCGCACTTGGAACGACCTTTACGATGTCATTTATAACAATGGCAAACAGGTTCACACTTAAGACACTCCCTTGTGGGACCCCTTCCAGTTGATCTTCCAGGTTAGAGAAAGTGTTTCCTACCTGAACTCTAAACTTCCTGTCAGCAAGGAAGCTTTGTATGAAGGTAGGTAATGCTCCTCTTAAACCAATGTCATACAGCTTCATGAGTATGCCATGCTTCCAAGTAGTATTGCAGGCCTTTTCAAGGTCAAAGAAGACCGCCAACATGTGACGTCCCTGTGCGAAGGAATTCTGTATAGCAGTTTCCATCCTCACAAGTGCATCTGTGGTCGATCTCAATTTTCTAAAACCATATTGATATGGGGTCAACAACGTTTTCTTTTCGAGCAGCCATGTCAACCTGAAGTTTACCATTTTCTCCATCAGCTTGCAGATGCAGCTGGTCAGGGAAATTGGTCTGTAATTTCCTGGTGCGGAAGCATCTTTGCCCGGTTAGGAACAGGAATGATTATAGCTTCTCTCCATGTGGGTGGCACTGTGCCTTCCCTATAGATCCTATTGAATAGGTCTAACAGTCCTATTGAATAGGTCTAACAGGAACTTCTGGGAGTTTGGTATGGAATATCGTCACTTCCTGGGTCAGTCTTACGGCAGAGCTGCAAAGCAGAGTCCATCTCCTTGCGCAAAAAGGGCAAGTTCTGCTGCAATCCTACTGAAGAATGACACTGGGTGTTGTTCCTGTTCAGCCCGAAGAGTGGAGAATCGAGCAGTGTAAGATGCTCCAGAGGAGATCTCTGCCATGGATTTAGCTAGCTCATTTGTACTTTTTGGGGAAAGGATGCTTCTTCTGCAAGGTGAATTTGTGATGTGAAGTGATTAACAGCATCTTGAACGCACTGGAAATTATTCACAGATCCTTGCAATACTGCAGTTTATCTAAAAAGATTCCAGTCCACATGTTCAAGTCGCCATCTCTGCACTCCATTGACTGGAATACCATTCACATCCTCCAAAAGTATTGTCGCTTCCATGTAAGTCTTCCATGACCTGCCAAGTGAAGTTCAACTGTGAATCAGGTGAGCCTATGATAGGTCTATATAGGAGAATGTCCCAGTTTGAATTTGGAAAAAGTGTGGGAGTGTCATTGTTCAGTAAAACTGCATCTACTCTCAAGAACAAGAACTCCAAGGCCCTTCCTCGAGGGTGCACAAAGTGTCTCCCCAGAGGTGATGCCGACCATTGAAATCTCCCAAGAGTAGAAATGGATGTGGCAACTGCCCAAGTACATCTTCCAAATCATTAATGTTCAGATTATGTGGAGGAAGGTAGATGGATGCAACAGTGCAAGGTCGTGTCAAGCCTATTCTCACAGCCTTCACCTGCAGTGTTGTCTGCAGGTGAAGGGGAATATCTTGACGTACCATTACTGCTAATCCTCCATGAGGTCCATTGTCAAAGGTCCCATAATGGGCTTGAACTTGGAATCCTCTCAGGGAAATGGTGCAATTTTCCCTGGTCATAATGTCTTGTAGACATACACAAACTGGATTACATAAAGCTATCAGATGTTGCAGTTCTCCCCATTTTGCATGAATTCCCTGACAGTTCCATTGGATTAGGGTATCCAGTTCTTTATATTATTTCTTTATAAGGTGTTTGGCAGCACCTGTGGTAAGGTTTGCCCCACACCTTTGGCTGTCCCTTTCCTGATCCTGGGATACCTTTTTAATGGTTGTTTACCTGTGGAACTAGTTTCCACAGTTTCCCTTGGACAGGTTCAGGATTTATTTGCCTGAGCAAAGAGCGGAGCTGAGCCTTTACTTCAGGGGCATTCTGCCTAGCAACAGAGGCCCCTGTGGATGTGGTGGCAGCTGGAGCTGTCACCGTTGAGGCCTTGGAGCCTTAAATGATGGCTCCAAAGACCTTACTTTGGGAGGAGGAGTCTCCTCAATAGAGCCCTCACTCCTACTCCGTTTCTGGTGGAACAACTCACCAGAGGCAGTGTCAGCAATTTGGGGGGCTGAGGGTTAAAGGAAGTGGCAGAGTGTGTGTTGTATGAGGCAAGGGTTGGCGGGAAGGAGGATGGGCTAGAACTGAAGCAGAGGACTTACCTGTCTGTGCAAAGAGCACGCGGGCACATCGCTTTACCTCTGGAAAACTAACCTCCTTGCTCCTTATTACCAATACTTCCTTTTCAAATTTGTACCTTTTACATTGCTCTGAAGAAGCTTCATGAGCTTCTTTGCAGTGGTAACAGCATATTGGACCTGGACAGTTGTCATCTCCTTTATGACCTGTTGTACCACACTTAAACACATACTCTTGGTTGCCCATTAGGGCAGAGTTGGCTCCATGCCCCTAACCCTGGCAGTGGAAGCACCGCATAGGGTTGGGCACATATGGCTTTACTTGAGGTGTACCATGCTAACTTAACCAATTCTGGAAGGACTAACGTGTTAAAAGTTAGAAGAAGAGCTGGTTCCAAACCATCAACTTTCTTCTTAAAACGTTTTACTGCCACTACATTAAAATTCACTAGTTCCTCGAACAGTTTCTCCTCAGAATACCTCATCAGGTCTCGGGAAAAACAATTCCCTTATACTGAATGAGAGTTTTGTGAGGTGAACATGAAACTTGAGCCCCAGGAATGTCGCATATTGCACGCAGACGGTCACTCTCGTCTGGTGACGAAACCTCAACTATCAGGCTGCCATCTCGCTGTGGGGTGATGCGAGGATCACGTTGACATACTTCAACAGTTTTTCGATGTACTTCAAAAATATCAAGATCCATGATTGATACACCATCAGTGGTCTTCACTACTAGGTACTTACTATATGAAATGCTTTCATATTTACCAGGTAATATTTCCTTCCTTAATGGATTGAGGAGGACTTTCTCCTTACCCGGTTTTGGGAGCCCGGGAAACCATTATGATTCCCATTCTTGCCCTTTGGGAAACTGGAAGGGTTCCAAAGTGACAACATGTGATGTTCCAGAGGGGAAAGGTCGGGGGATTGCATAGGTCGTCAGGGAGAGTGCTAGATCTTTGTAAATTTTTAGCACTCATACAAATTGGAATTTTTCATTTCCTCACCTCCACCCACCATGGAGTCCAACGAGGGGAAGCTATAGTTGGGCTCAAAATCTCCCAACAGCCACAGGGGAATGAGGAAATATACGCAGCCACTATTACAGTACTGATAGCAGTCACGGGACCTATGCGCTACCGACTGAATAGTGCCTGTTGACCCTTTGCCATATTTTAGCAGCCGATTGACTTGACCGGGCCTTGATCAAGCCACCCGTCTAACCAGAATAAAGGACCAAAGAGGTGTGTTGCTAGCTGCAGGGCGCAGCGTGCAGCATCGCTCAACCTCCAGGACTCCTGTAATACGGGATGCCACGCACGGCAATTACACGTGGGAGAGCTCTCCCTGGTCCAAGATGGAATGAACCAGGGGTGGGTGCACCATCCCTCTCATGGGCCTTGGTGCACCAGGAAGCCATTTTGTCTCATCCCTCACTGGTGACCCCTCCAGTATGGGTAGCCCCTCTGGTCCGGGTCACCAGATGATTGGGACCTCAAGCCCCCCACCGCGGCTAGTCGGCTTCCGTTAATTATTTTGTAAATAACTACAACAGGAAAGAAATCCAATAGAGGAGTTGATTTCAGAATGTTATAAAATGTTCAACTTTTGGGAGCAAAGATGACCCCTATCTGCAGCAGGTGACTCTGATAAAACAACAATATTCTTACATTTGATACTGCGCCTAAAAAGATGCTGCCATCTGAAATGTAATGATGGAATAAACAGTATTAACAATGTTTGTACGCCTGATTCACCGGCCTTGGAGTTTTTTGTGTGCGTGTACTGTATCTAATAATCTATCTATATGCGTTTATCTATATAAATATATATATACACACACACACACACACACGTACTGTATATATGTATGTGTATATATATATATATATATATATATATATATATATATATATATATATATATATATATATATATATATTGATATATTTATTCATATTTATGTATATATATAAATACACATGCATATATATATGTAGGAGATAGTAAATAAAGTTTCTTCTATCTAACTATTATATTATTACTCTTCATATTCAAAATCCACCAAATCAAATGTTTTCTACTGAATGGCCTTTATAAATATACAGTGGACCAAACCACAAACAGTACTGGTAAGCTCCCCAATCACGGGTTAATCCCAGCTTACCTTCCCAAATATAGACTTTTAAGGATGAAAACAGTGATGAGACTGGTAATAAAATTTGTCCAACTTTATGGTCAATATATAAAAAGTAGTGAATGCACGACATTTGTTGCTTTGTTTTTAAGTGCATTTTTTTAACAGAAATATTGACCTGGGATATGCTCAATAAACAGTCCTCCTCAATGCTATATTCAACGTGCTGTCATAAATTTCTGACCTAATGTTCGCCTCTGCAAATCTTGATATCATTTAACGGGTGCTCATTCCGGACCTCTTGCATGTCGTCAGCACAAACTCATTAAGCAATTGGGTAATTTGCCATTCATAAATTCTATAAGGAAGCCACGCAGAGACAATGAATGAGGTGAGAACACCTTACGATTTACATTTCCAGACAAGATAATATATTACATTTAACCTATGAAAATAATCTGTTTTACGATATCACGAGCCGATCAAAGGTTTCGTTACAAACAAGAGCATTCAATTAACAGAATACTGGAAATTACGCATGTATTGCCAGAAAAAGTTCAGTCCTCGCACCATAAGGGTGTGCCGGTTGAAAGAAGGGGAGAACGCTGTGACTGCTCAACCCCTCGATGTATGATATATATATTTTGTCTTACAAAATATGCAATAACTGTCATGCCTTAGAGATTCAAACATATATATCTATATTTCAGTTCAAATGACTATTTGGACTGTTAAAATATTATTCAGTTATAAAAATAAACTGAGTAATGGAAGCCTTGCAGTGAATAGACAATAAAATCAGCAATGAAACTGCAATCAACGAAATTAGATATATATGTTTATATAAATATATATACACATATACGTATGTTCATATATATATTTATATAATTAAAAACACACACACATACACACACGTATATATAATATATATATATATATATAAAATATATATATATATATATGTATATATATATATATATATATAATATATATATATATATATATATATATATATATATATATATATATATATATTATATATACACACCACACACACACACACACACACACACATCTATCTACACGCACGCACACACACACACATGTATAT
>NW_023662788.1:0-15693 GCF_015228065.2 Penaeus monodon | reverse complement strand
AATTTTTTTTTTTCTCCTTTCCCCTTTTTAAAAAAAAAACCCCCGCCCTCCCTTGCCCCTTTTCCTTGAAAAAAATTCCCCCCACCCCCTTCCCCCGGTCCTTCCCCTTAAAGCCTTTTTCCCAGGGTTTTTGGGAGCCTGTACACTGAATCAGGCATGCCATCTCTCTCTCTCTCTGATGCTGTGCTGAATTCAACCAACTTTCCCTCACTAAACTAATATCAGAAAATCCAGTTTTCCTTTTTTTGTTCTTCCCCATTTTTTCCTACTCCTTTCCCATTCGCAGGGGATATTTTCCCTTCCCATTCCCCTTTTTCCATCTCTGCCCCTTTTCTTTTTTCTGTCCTCCATGGTTATACCTTACCCTGTATTTCCCTCTGTTTTCCCTGACCCCCAATATCAGATACCCCCCCTGCGCCTTCCACCCCATTTCCTTGACCATGTCTCCTTTTCATTCCCCCAGTATTATTTTTACTGGATGGCTCAAAATCCACCTCGGGTGCTGGTTTCACAGTAACCTCCCATCTCGCACTTTAAAAGTACCCCCCTCCCCCTGATCCATTTCCCCTTACTACAGAACTGTATGCATTCTTTTTTCCCCTTAAAAACATATACTCACCCCTTTTTTCCTCTTCCTCCCCCTCTCCCAAAAACTCATTAAACTCTCATAAAGTCAATGCACCGCCCAAACCCCCCCTCACTGAAAGACCCAGAACGGGTTGTTCTATGCTATATGCATAAAACTATCAGTTTTTTCCCCCGGCCCTGTTATTTTGGGAACCCCTGGCAAAAAAGGGCGAACTCTACAAGCTAGCCATTATGTCAACATCAAACCAACCACTTTATCATGTATTCCAGCTGTGAATTTTTACCCCACTTTTTGACCTCTTGTATAAAAATTTGGGAATCTTTTTGGGCAAGTCTCTGCACAATGTTTCAACTAAAAATACAATCTCCGGGGCAGCTCCATTTATGGAAAATGTTTGGGAGATAAAATTCCGCCCACTTATGTATTGGCCACACCTGAAAATTACATACCCCCACTGATGAATTCGTCCCCCCTTATGTTCCCAGTAATGTCCCCCCTTTCAGTTCCACACTTCTGTTGTCTGTCCTCTGCTTTCCCCCCCTTCCAACCTATCAGACATACTTTCAGAATCTCACACTTTTGCTTTTACAACCTGTTCTTCCTCAGGGAACATTTCATTCCTTGATTAAACCCTTTCCCCAATCCTACCTTAACCATTATATCAACTCCTTTACCCACTTTAACCTTTTCATTATTAAACGATAGTTAAATATAGCAATACTAACTCAAATGGTCTTCACTACTTTTACTGCCTTCCCCATTTGCTACAAACCCTTTGATGTTACACTTTATGTTTGCTTTTAACCATTCCCTTAACATTATTAATGATAAAAACCCAAAAGAAGAATTTGGATCATTTAAGTAGTGCATTTTACCAAATGAAAAATGTTTTTATTAAAACCAAATTTTGCATCATTATTGGATGTTTTTTTTATTTTTTAATAGAAATGGGGTCCCTACTTTACACCCCTGAGCCATACCAATATGAATCTAAGGCCACAATAATTGGTCATACGCTAAGCGACCATAGCTTATCAATCTGTGGAAAAACTGATCACCCTTTTCAGCCTTGGGGACCCAACGCCCATTTTTTTTTACCATAGAGTTGCCCATAGGAATTTGTTAGCTAAAAACAGATATTATATATAAAATTTTTATATATTATATATATATATAATATAATATATATATATATTATATATAATAAAAACCAAGAAATTTTTTTGTAAAATGCTAGCCTGACATGGAAACACTGAGTTTTATCAAAAAATTTGTGCTTTTTTTTTTTTTAAAACTTTTTTTGGACAACAATTTAAACTATCTGTAAAAAAAAAAGCCCCTGAGTTTTGGGGGAAAACCAACATGTGTTCTGTGTTTTTCTACAAAATTAAAAAAAAAAAAAAATAAAAAAAAAAACTAAAACAAAACAAACAAACGTCTTGGGTTTTTCCTGTGATATAATTGGTTTGAAAAAGCTTCACCTAATCTCTCCCTGCTTGCTCTACCCTAGCAGCCAATCTAAATGTTCCACTCCATCTCCACCCCCTCTCCCCACTTCCTCTTAGATGCCTATTGCTTTTGCCCCCCTTATAAAAAAACCCTTTTTTTCTCAACTCCCCAACAATGTAGGGAAGGGAAATCTATAGATTCATAAAAAACTATGTGGGGAAAAAACAGGACACAAATTTTAAAAAAAACTACAAAAAAAAGAAAAAACAGATATGCAGAATGGGTGATTTTATAAAAGTTGGGTAAGGAAAGTTTTTACTCTAAGTACTATCAACCCCTTTTCTCTTTTCAGAAAAAAATCCTTTTTAGGGCCTAAAAAAAATAGTCTTGGTATATTCCAAAAGCATATCAAGGGGTCTTTGCACCCCAAACATAGAGGGAAAAAATTTTTCTTTTGTGCCTTGTGGGTTTTCTGCTGTTGTATAAAACAGGAGTTTTTTTAACATTTGCAGATGTTTTTTTTTAAATAGTTTAATTGCATCCCAACGGAATTTAACAGCACAACGCTTAACATTGGACCAAAACTTTTGATATGCTTTTTGTGCAAGGATATTTGTAGCAAGAAAATTTTTTTAGTTGTTACAGTTGAGAATTTTTCATGGACTGCCTGCTTTTTGGAATTTTTATTAATCCCTTCCTAAATGTAGTGATGAAAAGAAGAAAAGTGATTCATAAAGAAAAGATTTTTTTACATAGTTGATTTTTTCTTATTTAAATATTTATGATTTTATACATGATTGTTTTTTCCTTCATCTCCTAAAAAAAAAGAATAGTCAGGAAAAGTCTAAACTTCTTGGACTAAAATTTTGTAGAGCCATGTATGTGTAAATAAGTAACAAATGAAAAAAAAAGTAAAAAAAGGCATGTATTTTTCCCTTTAAGGGCTTTTGTGTTAAACTTTTTTAAAATCAGAACATGAACTTTTAAAAGAAAAATAATTGTGATTTATGATCCCAAAAAAAAAACTTGAGTCCAAAGTACTGTTGAAGCTTGGGCCACTGATGGGAAATTTTTGGTTTTGGGGATGTAAGCGAGGGTCTAAACCTGCACCTGCAGGGGTCCAAACTCATGGCCTGTCACTCTTTTGAATTCAGGAACAGTCTGCCAAGAGTCAATGAGAAAATTTCATGAAATCCGGGTTTTCCCTGATTTCATCATCATCAATAACGGTTGCTCATTTTTTGAGCGCTGTGGACCTCTCCACCCCCTTTTCCCCCCCCCCCCCAACCCTTTCCCCCGTTTTGTCGGGGGGGGGCTTAGGAGGGGAGACTGGGACCCAATGGGGGGAACCCCCCAACCTTGGGGACTCAGCCCTCGATAAAACAAATTTGGCGGGGTCTTTATTTTCCTTCCCCCCCTTTTCTTTTTCTGCCCCTTCAAAAAACCCTTCTACTATCCCCCCCAAAGGTTGGAGCCGTATAAAGGATAAAGGGCGACTTTGTGCATCCTGAACGGCTGAGGGACCCAAGGGGCCACGGTATTCCCCTGATTTATTTATCACCCTTTACCCCCAAGGGGCCCCTGAGGGTGGACCTTTTTATCCCCCAAATAATCCGGGCTTACCATGGCCAGTAATAAAAAAATTTTCTCCACTTTGGGGGCAATGGGCTTGCCCCTTTTCAAATAGCCCCAAAGATGTAAACCCACCCGTTTCCCCCTGACCCAGGCTCCCCTTTTTGCCCCACGGCTTCGAACACTGAAATAACTCCCCCCCTCATCAATACCACTAGTACGTAGCCAACAATCAACCCTTAAGGAAATTTCCACTCTCCCTGCAAGCTCAACTTCAACACCTCTACCTCCACAACTCCAACTCAACCACCCCATTTTCCCCCTTTTAATCCCTTACACCCTTTATTGCCCACCCCCCCATAAAAACTACCTCCCTCAACACTCCCATCTTCGTCCGCCCCCCCCCCTTCGCCCACCCCATCTCTACAACAATTTTTGAATCCCCTCTTCGCGCAGCCAAATGGGACCTTTTTTCGTGACCCCTCACAGCTCCCTACTCTGAAAACCCCCCTTCCTTTCCAACAAGTCTCCAAAAAAGTAGGAAAAGTTTTTTCCGTACCCGACCCACCCCCCTCCCTTTTGTCACAGTAACACCCAAAAAACAAGCTTAGTTTAACAAAAAACAGGACCTATAGGTGACCCCCATCCTTGCAGAACCCCTCCAACCCTCAATACTTGCACCGGGAACAGTTTCAATCTCCCCAGAAAAATTGCCCAATCTATGACAAGTTTGGTAAATTTGGGGAGAAGACTACGCCTGTTCCAGACTATGATGCAAATCAGGAAATGCTACTCCTTCCCCCCAGAGGCATCGAAAAAACCCCTCAAAACATAGCAAAATTCCCTTCCGGAGACATGATTCCCCTTAATTACAAGGAGGGAATCCCCCCCTTTTTCGTCCATAAAAAACCTCCTCCACGTCATGCCAAACGTTGGCGTCAAAAAAACACCCGCCAAACTTTTGCCGTTCCACGCCAGATCCCCACTTGTCCCCAACTGGCCATACCCAATTAACGCCCTGACAATCAGCACTGTGCCAACTGGGGGGCCCCCTCATAATGTATTTTATAGGGCTGTCCCACCTAAAATTTGAGTTAAAGGAGCAACCTCAGATTCAAATTTGGCTCCAACGTGAACCCAGACAAAAAGCACGTCGCGTGGTTTCTCTTCCTCCTTTTACCCGTAATACTGCTCCCTAAAAATTCCCAAAACCCCACCCCCCCTACATCTAACCCCCCCTCTTCTACCCCCAAATTTTCCCCATAAAACTCTTTTCCTCCTAAATCCAGACATCCAAATCTCACTACAGATATTTCAATCACCACTAAAACCCCCCAACACCTTCCCCTTTTCCCTCCCGCAAACCGTAACAGAAGAAAAAACTTCCACCCCCTTTTCCCCCCACCACACAATCCCCCTCCACTTCCTTTGCTCCTATGTTGAGACACCATCCTTTTCCCCCCCTCAAAAGAAACCTTTACCCCAAAAAAACCCCCCAACCAACTCCTCAGAAAAAAACCTTTGAAAATATTCAAGATTACCCCCTTTTAAAAAACGCCCAAAAACCCCAAAATACAATCCTGCTTTTCCACACCCCAAAGTAACTGTGATACCATCCTCCTCCTAACGATATCCCCCTACCCCCAAATCCTCCTGCCCCCCCCCAACACGCCCCCCCCCCCCCAAACCCCAACCCCCCCCCATTAACCCTCCCCACCATCCCTCTATCCCTTCCATTTCCCTCCGGGATCACACGTAACCCTTATGTCACAAGCCCCTTCCTCAGACCCTCCATTCCTAATACCCCTCCTAGTAGAACACCCCCCACACCTTCCCATCTCGATTCTCAATCCTTTTCCCACCCTCTAGCTTTTTTCCCCCTAAAAAATCCCCAAACACGTGTAAAACTATATCATAAAGTTAAATCCTTCTTTGGAATATTCGGGGTTTTTTCGCCCCACAGACCTGACCTTCGTCATCCTTTCCCCTTTAAACCTCTATTGTATGCCTTCAAGAGACCTTTTTTACACACCTCCAATACAACCCAATTATCTTTTTGTCTCTTCCCCACATTCCCTTATGCTCACCATACTTACAATCAAAAACCCACCTTATGCCACTCCCTTTAAAACCCACATTTTTGAACCGCACGCAATTTTTTTCATGCTTGACCTCTCTATGCTCCCCTTCTCTTCATTTATTTCCATGGTCGTTTTAGACACTTTCCCTAAGTGACCATTTTCCCAGTTCTCTTTCTCCTACTTCATACGTACCACCCCCTAACTCCCCAGTGGTGTTTGATAGAGCCGACGCATACTTTCACTTCACTCTCTGCTTTTTCATACCCCTCCACCCTCCCTCACCCCCATTTCGAAATGATCAGTTTTTTCAAAAATACAGTCTAAGAGCTGACATACAGCTATCCCTCAAACCCTAAAGACCATAACCCCCAAATGTTTTTTCCTGGTGGAATTTGATTGCATAAAGCACTTCGCTTAAAACGTGCAGCCTGGAACAGTTCCGCACAAGAGGGGTACTCCAAAATAACTATCAGTCTTATCCCCTTTAAAGAGCATCTGCTATCTCCGTCGTACAATCCGGAAAGTAAAACAAATAGCTGGGAAATTATTTTTCAAAATTAACCCTCTAATCTATCTAAAAGTTTGGGCCCCCCCCCCCCCCCCAATTTCAAAACTACAGAAAAAACATTCCCCCCACCCTGCCCCTGTCCTCCATATTCGAAATCCCCCCTCATTTCTGATCCTCTCCAGGTCGCTAAGAACGGGGTGTTTATTTCGCCGGGTCAGTAGGGGTTCCACCTTTTCCACATTTCCCTTTCTTTTAAGACCCCCAAGAAGTACCCCATTACCTTCACCCCACCTCTGATGAGTCCTATAATGCCCCATTTTCTTCCTCTAAAATCATTACTGCCCTACAACGGCCGTAAACACTCATGAAGGCCTGACGGTATTCACTACCGTATGCTCGGCAACTCCCATTTTCCCCTTACCCTTCTATTAAAATTTACAACCACATAGGGCTCGAAATTTTCCCCCTTCTAATTGGCGAGAAGCTTTACCTTTCCCCTTCCTAAAACCCAATAAATGGGGTCCCTTTTCCCTCAGACATCCCCCCATCGCACTAACTACTGCTTGTGAAACTTTTAGAGCGAATGGTGAACTTCCGTTTAAAAGGGGTATCTTAAAATTCACAATCTTCTCTCCCCTTTCCCCAAATTCGGTTTTCGGCCGTGCCAGAAGCCGCTGCCCCCCCTTGGACTAATTACATTGCATTTGCCGCCATGAATCCGACTGCTTTTTTTTGACTAGAAAAGCATATGATACGACAGGGCGGTACAATTCTCCAAAAACTGTCCTCTCTAGGCATACGTGGAAACATGGTTCTTCATAAAGCCCTTTTCCTCTCCCAACGAAATTTCCCAGGTCAAAATCCCCTCTGCCAAAAACCCCCTCTTTTCTTTCCCCAAAATCGAAGGTGCCCCACAAGGCAGGTGCTCTACCACTTTATTCCTTTTTGCGTAATGATATTTCTCATTTTACCACCAGGAGCCCGGCATCACTATATGTTGTGATTTAACCATCTATGCCTCTGACCATCCATACCAAATCTCTACCAATTTTTCTTAAATCTGCAATCTCATCATATTTTCCGGGGCCAAAAACCATGCTTCCCCTTTTTCCCTCAAAATTTTCTCCACCTTTTCTCTCCCCTCACGTGTAGGTCCCATCCCCCCCTCTTCTTTTTGACACTCCACTCCAATCCCTTTCCCTCTGGCAAATTCCTAGGTGTTTTTTTTGACTCCAAACGTCCTGGCGGACCATATTCTACACTTTAAAAAGAAAAGCTCCCCGCGTCTTCAAATTTAAAAACTCTATCCCTATATCATGGGCTCAGATCGAAAAAACTTCCTTCCTTTTTCATGTTACTTTGATCCTCCCCCACTCTTGTTAAAGGTCCCATATCTATCCTCTGCTAAACTTCTCCCCTTTGCCCATTTGAACAATCCACCCCTGGTCTTCGCACTAGGCGCCTTTCGCCCCCCCCATTTTAGAGCCGACACTGAATCAGCATCCCTCTTATCCGACGTCGTGCCCTTCCTCCTCCGATGCTTGTTCGATTCCCACCAATTTTCCCTCACAAAAACAAAACTATCCCAACCCCACTTTTCCCTTTAGTTCACTCCCGTTTAACCTACTCCTTTCCCCCTCGCATGGATACCCTCCTCTCCCTTCCCCCTTTCCCCCATCTCCAACCTCTCCCGTTCTCGTCCATTCCGTCCCCTGGCTTACCTCACCCCATTTTTGCTTTCTTTTTCCCCGACCCCCAAAATCAAATATCCCCCTACTGCCTTTCTCACACATTTCCTTTGACCATGCCCCTCCCTCATTCCTCTAGTACACGTAAAAACTGGGGCTCCAAATCCACCTCCGGTGCGGGTTTTTGCAGTAATTTTCCAACTCGTACTTTAAAATTTCCCCTCGAATCCGAGTCCTTACTAAAAAACTGTATGCACTCCTTTTTTGTCAAAAAACACATATACTCACTTTCCCCCTCCTCTTTTAAAAATTTTCTGACCCCGTAACCTTTAACTCTATAAAGTCAAACACCCCCCAAAACCCCTTTTTTGAAAGATCCAGAACGGGTTGTTCTCCCTATCCACACGCCATAAAACAAAAAATTTTTGCTGGGTCCCACCCTGTTGGAATCCCCGGCAATAAAAGGGCAGATCCCTGCACGCCAGCCTCGTGTCCACATCATACCAATCACGCTTCTCACGTACCAGCCAGGGATTTTACCCACATTTTAAGCCCTTTCTTGTATACTCGTGGCATTTTTTTTGGTCAAGCCCCCGCACAATAAATTACTCTGTAAAACTATCAATCTCCTCCGGGTCACTCCTTTTTCTCGGAACAGACGTTGGGAGCCCGCTTCGCCCGATACCTTTTCCCCACACCCGTCTAACACACCCCATTGAGTCACAATCTGATCCCCCCTTTATGTTCTTTTTAAATGTTCCCCCTTTTTCTCCCAACATCCTTTTCGTGCCCACGTTTTGAAACAACCGTCCCTCTGCTTTCCCCCCCCTATCTCCCAACCCTACAGACCCCTTACAAAACCCCACACTTTCTGCTTCAACAACCTTTCCTTCCTAAAACGCATACATACCCTTATCTAATTAACCCCTTACCATACCCGCCCCTAACCCTTTACCCCCAATTTCCTTTCCCCAGTTTAGACAACAAATCACAAAACTCAACCATCCCCCCCCAAACATAAACTATAGTGCTACTGCCCTTGATTCTAGACATTTCTCTTTTTAACATTAACCTTAACCACCATCCTTCGCCTCACTCGTCTGCCCTTTTTTTTTCCCCCTTTCCATCGACAGCCCACAAAAATCTTTGATGTTATATTAAAAATTATATTAAATATATTATTTATATATTATTTTAAAAAATATTTTAAAAAAATATATATCAATTTTTTTATATATATATAAATATATTTTATAAATAATATAATAATATATTATAAATATATATATTTTATAATATATATATATTTAAATTTTATATAAAATATATATTAATTAATATAAAATTTTTTTTATTTTATATATTATAAAAAATTTATAATATATATTAATAATATTTATATATTATAATATATAAAATATATTAAAATATAATAATTATATTTAAAAAATTATATAAAAATATATTATTTTATATATATTTAATTTAAAAATATTATATTTTATTTAAATAAAAAATTTTATTTTATAAATATATATAATATATATATAATATTTTTTATAAAATATTAAAATTTTATATATATAATATATTATATAAAATTATATATTAATTTTAAATATATTTTTAAAAAAAAAAAATTATATATTATTATATATATATATAAAATTATAAATTTTTTATATTACTTTTTTTTTTTATAATTAAAATATATATATTAAATTATAATATATATTTTATATAAAATTATTATATTATATTTTAATATAAAAAATATTATTATTATTATAATTTTTTATTTTATTTTTAATATTTTTTAAAAAAAAATTTTTTTTAAAAAAAATTTTATATATATTATAATTTTAATAATTTTATTATATAATTTTTATTTATTTATATTATAAAATTTTTTTATATTTTTTTTATAATTTTATTAAAAAATAAAAAATTAAAAAAATAAAATTAAATTTAAAATTATTAAAAAAATTTTAAAATTTTTAAATAATTTTTTTAAAATTTTAAATTTTTGAAATATAAAAAAAATTTAATTAAATTAAAATTATTAAATTTAAAATTTTTTTTAAAAAAGGGTTTTTTTTTAAAAAAAAAAAATTTTTAAAATTTTTATATTTAAATAAAAAAAAATAAATTTTTAAAAAAATAATTTTTATTTTGGGGGGGAAAAAAAAAAAATAAATAAAAAATTTTAAAAAAAAAAAATTTTAAATAATTCAAAAAAAATTTAAATACCAAAATTTAAATAAAATTTTTTTTAATTTTTATAAATTAAAAAAATTTAAAAAAAACAAATTTAAAAAAAAATTATCTTAAATTTAAATTTTAAAGGGGAAAAAAAACCCCTTTTTTTTAAAAAAAAAAAGGGTTTTCCCAAAAAAAAAAATTTTTTTTTTTAAAAAATTTTATCTACCCAAAAATTTTTTTTTTTAAAAAAAATTTAATTAAATAAACCCCAAAATTTAAAAAAAAAAAAAAATTTTTTTTTAAAAAATAAAATTTTTTAAAAAATTTTTTAAAAAAATTTAAAAAAATAAAGGGGAAATTTTAAAAAACAAATTAATTTAAAAATTAAATTTAAAATTTTTTGGGGAACCCCCTTATTTAAAAAACAAAAATTTTAAAAGTTTAAAATTTAAAAAATAATTAAAAAAAAAATAATAAAAAATTTTTTTTTAAAAAAAAAATTTAAATATTTTTTTTAAACCTCCCAAATTTTTTTTTATTTTTAAAAAAACCCCCAAAAATTTTTTTAAAAAACCTTTTTTGGGGAAAGGAGGGGGAAAAGGGGCAAAAAAAGGGGGTGAGGGTAAAGGGAAAAAGGGGGGAAAAAAAAAAAGTTTGGTTTTTTTAAATTTTGGGGAAATTTTGGGTTTTTTTAGGGTTTTATGGGGAAAAAAAGGGGGGGGTTTTTTTAGGTAGGGTTTTTAAAAAGGTTTAAAATTTTTAAAATTTTTGGGAAAGGGGGGGTTTGGAAATGGAAAAATTTTAAAAAAATAAAGGGGGGTTTTTTAAATGGGGAAAAGTTTGGGGGGAAAAGGGAAAAAAGGGAAAAGGGGGGGTGAGGGGAAAAAAGGGGGGGAGGAAAACTTATGGGGGGGGGGGCCCCCTCAGAAAGGGGGGGGGAAAAAAAATTTTTAAAAAAATTTTAAAAGGGACCTTGACAAAAAGGGGTTTTAAAAAAAATTTAAAAAATTGGGGATAATTTGGGGAGGGGTAAATTTTTTTTTGGGGGGGGGAGGGTGGGGAGGGGAAAAAGTGGGGGGAAAAATTTTTGGGGGTTTAAAAATTTAAATTGGGGTTAAAAAGGGGGGGTTTGCAAAAAAAGGGGGGGCTAAAGTTTGGGGGGAAGGGGAAAGTTTTGGGGGAAAAGGGGAAAGGAAGGGGGTTGGGGGTTTAAAGAGGGGAATTTAGTTAAAGGGGGAATTTTTAATGGAAAAGGGGGGGGAGGGGTTTTTAAAATTGGGGGGAATTGGGGGGTTTGGGGGGAGGGTTTTAGGGGGTAAGGGGGTTTTTTGGGGGAGGGGGGGGCATTTTGGGGGGGGAAAAGAGGAGGGGGGGAAAGGGTTTTTGGGTTTTTGGGAAAGGGGGGGGGGAATGGGGAAAAAACTGGGGGGGAAAAAAACTTTTGGGGAAAAGGGGTGGGATTTTTTGGGGGGGGGTGGGAAAATTGGGGGGGCGGGAGAGGGGGGGGTTTGGGGGGGAGGGGAAAAGGGGGGAAAAATTTTTGGGGGGGGGGAAAGGGGGGGGGGAAAAATTTTTGGGTGGGGAAAAAAAATAATTGGGGGGCCCCCAAGGTTTTTTTTTTTTTTTGGGGGAAAAATTTTTGGGGGTTTTAAAAAAGGGGAAAAGGCCGGGGGGGGGTGGGGGGGGGGGGAAAAAAAAAAAAAAGGGGGGGGGGGGAAAAAAAAAAGGGGGGGAAGGGGGGGTTTTTTTTTAAAAGGGGGCCCCCTTTTGTTTCCCGGGGGTTAAGGGGTTTCAAAGGGGGTTTTTAGTTTTTTAAAAAAGGGGGGGGGGGCCCCCTTTTTTTTGGGGCAAATTTTCGGGTTTTTAAAATTTTTTTAAAAAAAACGGGGGGGAAAAAAAAGGTCCCTTTTTTGGGGGGGAGGGGGGTTTGGGGAAAAACCCGGGCCCTTTCCCCAAAGGAAAATTTTGTTGGGGGGGGGGTTCAAAAAAAGGGGTGGAGGGGAGGGGGGAAAAAAGGGGGTGGGGGGGTTTTTTTAGGGGGGGGGGGGGGGGGAAAAGGGTTATGGGTTCGGGTTTTTTTTCGGGGGGAAAACCCCGGGGGGGGGGGTTTTTTTTGGGTTTTAAAAAAAAAAAAAAAGGGGGTAAAAATTTTGGGGAAAAAAGGGGGGAAGGGGGGAAATGGGGGCCCTTTTTTTAAAGTTTTCTTTTAAAAAAAAGGGGGGGAAAAAAAAAAAAAAAAAAGAAAAAAAGGGGGGAAGGGGGTTTTCCCAACCCCCGAAAAAAAGGGGGGGGGGGGGGGGTGCCCGGGTATTTTAAAAAAAATTGGGGTTTTTAAAAAAAGGGCCCCATAAAAAGGGGGGGGGGTTTTTGGGGGGGGGAAAATAAAATAAAAAAAAAATTAAAAAAAAATTTTTTTTTGGGCCCAAAAAAAAAAATTTTTTTTAAAAATTGGGGAAAAAAAAAAATTTTTTTAAATTTTTTTAAAAAGGCTCTTAAAACTCATAAAATGGGTTTTTGAAAAATAGAGAAGGATTTTTTTTAAAAACCCAAAAAATTAAAAAGGGTATTTAAAATTTTAAAAAATTTTCTTTTTTGGAATTTTAAAAACTAGAGGGGGGAAAAATTAAAAAGAAGGGGAAAATTGGGATTGGTGTTCACTAAGGGGGGTTTTAAAAAGGGGTGGGAAAAAGTACAAAAAATTCCGGGTAGGGGGTGGGGGATAAGGGGGGGTGGGGGGGTTAATTCTTTTGAAAAAAATTAAAAAAAAAAAAAACCAAAGGGGGGGCCAAAAATTATTTGAGTCGAGGGCTGAGTCCCAAGGGTTGGGGAGTTCCCATCTTTGGGTCCCAGTTTCCCCCTCCTAACCCCCCACGACAAAAACGGGCGGGATTGGGGGGGGGGGGGGAAGGATGGTGGAGGGGTCCCGCTGCCAAACATGAGCATACCGTTTTGAGATGAAAAATCAAAAAAACCAGTGTTGCATGAAATTTATCATTGGACTACTCGGGCTAGACTTTTCCATGAATATCAAGAGAGGACAGGCCATGAGTTGGGACCTCCCAGGCTGCGGTTTCGACCCTCGCTCTACATCCAACTAAAAATTTTCCTATACAGGCCCCAAGATTCAACAGTATTGGACTCAATTTTTTTGTCTGGTATCATAATGAGCAAAATTTATTTTTTCTTTAATAGATTCATGTTCTGATTTTAAAACTGTTTTAACACAATACCCCTTTTAAAGGGAAAAAATCATGCCTTTTTCACTTATTTTCATTTTTTATTATTTTACAATACAGGCTCTCAAAGCAGTCACTAAGAATTTTGACTTTTCCTTTGACTGATTTTTTTTTTAGGAGATGGGGAAAAAAAAAATCATGTACAAAAATCATAAATATTAAAAAAGAATAAATCCACTATTGAACCATATATTTTTTTCTTTATGAAATCACTTTTTTCTTTACATCACTCATTGGGGAAAGGGGATTAATAATATTCAAAAAGAGGCAGCCCATGAAACTTTCGACTGTAACAACTAAAAAAATTGGTTTTTGCTACAGAATATGCCTTGCCCCAAATAACATATCAAAAGTTTTGTCCAATTTTAAGCTGTTGTCTGTTATATCCTTTGGGCATGAAATTAAAACTTTCAAAAAAAAAATCTGCAAATAGTAAAACACTCCTGTTGATAAACACAGAAAACCCACAAAGGCAAAATGAAAAATTTTACCATCTTTTAGGTGCAAAGACACCTTGTAGTGCTTTTTGGAATTACCCAAGACTTTTTTTTTTTTAGGCCCCCAACAGGATTTTTTTCTGAAAAGCAAAAGGGATTGCCACTATATTAGGAAAAACTTCCTTACCCCAACATTGATAACATCACCCATTGCATATCTAGTTTTTTCTTCTTTTTTGTAGTTTTTTAAATTTGTGTCACTTGTTTTAAACCACCCACAAGTTTTTTATAGAAGTCTATAGATATTCCCTTTCCCTTAATTTGTTGGGGAGGTTGAGAAATGAGGTTTTTTATAAAGGGGGGCAAGAGCAGATAGGCATCTAAGAGGTATGGGGGAGAGGGTGTGTAGATGGGGTGGAATTTTTGATTGGTGCTATGGGTAGAGCAAGCAGGAGAGAAAGGTGAAGCAATTTTAAATCCAAATTATATCATCAGGGGAAAAACAAGACGTATAGTATAGTTGTATTATTTTTTTTTTTTTTATTTTTTTTTTTTTTTATTATATTTTTGTGAAAAACTACAGAACACTGTTGGGGCTTTTTCAACTGAAGTGCATTTTTGTTAGCAGTAGTTTGTTTGTTGTCCAAAAAAGTTTTGAAAAAAAAAAAAAGCACAATTTTTTGATGAAACTTAGTGTTCCATGTCAGGCATAGCAATATTACAATAAATTTCTTGGTTTTATTTATATATAATATATATATAAAAATATATATATATATATATATATATATATAAAATTTAATAATATCTGCTTTCGCTAACAATATTTCCCTCATGGTCACTCCTGGTAAAAAAAAATGTGGCTTTTTGGTTTCCCTAAAGGCTGAAAATGGTTGTGATCATTTTTACCACAGACTTGAAAACTTTTGGTCTTGCATTAGCTGATGACCAATTATTGGTGCCTTAGATTCATATGGTATGCTCAGTGGGGGGAATAGGGATCCTTTCTACTTTTAAAATAAAACCATCATCCAATATGAGATAAATTGGTTGAAAAGAAATTTTCTCATTTTTAAAAAGCACTACTTAAATGATCCAAATTCTTTTTGTTTTATCATTAATTATGGTTAAAGGTAATGGTTAAAGCAAACATAAATGTCTAGAATTAAGGTTATGTTTTGCACAATAGGGGAAGTAAAAAGATAGTGAAAACCCTTGAGTTTGTAGTTTCTATATTTAACTATCTAGATTTAAAAATGAAAGGTTAAAGATGGGTAAAGGGGTTTTTTTAGTGAATGGGTTAAGGGAGGATTAGTAAGGGGGTTAGATCAAAGGTGAAATGTATGCCTCTGAGGAAAACAGGTTGTCAAAGCAGAAAATGTGGATTTGTAAGTATGTCTGATAGGTTTGGGAAGGGGGGGAAAGCAGAGGACAGGACAACAGAAGTGTGGAACTGAAAGGGGACATTACATAGGAGACATAAGGGTGGATCAGAAAGTGACATCAAAGGAGATGTAAGCAGGTGGGCCAATACATAAGTGGGCGAGAGTTTCTACCCAAAATCTGTTCAATGAAATGGGGCGACCAGGAATTTATAGTTTTATGTGTTAAATTATTAGTGCAGAGACTTTTACCCGAAAGTTGCCTAGGTTAACAAGAAGGCTAAAAGTGGGGGGAATAATTCACAGCGGGAAAACATGATAAAAAGTGGTGGGGTTTTATGTTTACATAAGGGATAGCTTTCTAGAGTATCTGCCCCTTTTTTTTTCCCGGGATTCCAACATAAAAAGGGGACTTGGGAAAAAACTGATAGTTTTTTGGGATATAACATAGCAAACATTTTTGGATTTCAGATGAGGGGGTTGGTCGGGGGCATTTACTTTTGAGAGTTAAAGATTATGGGGGGGAGAGGAAGAGGAAGAAAGGGGGAG
>NW_023662787.1:0-15697 GCF_015228065.2 Penaeus monodon | reverse complement strand
ACGGGGGGGGGAGGGGAAGAGGTGGGGGGGACGGGGGGGGATGCGTGAGAGACGGGGGGGGTGGTGGGAGGGGTGGGTGCGTGAGAGACGGGGTGAGGTGCGTGGAGACGCGGGGAGGGTGCGTGAAGACGGGGGGAGGTGGTGAAGACGGGGGAGGTGGGGGGGAGCTGGAGAAGGTTTGGGGGGGGAGGAGAAAGGGGCCCCCAAATATTATAAAATTAAATTTATCTGTAAAAAAAAAATTTTTGGGTTTTTAATTTTTTTTATATTTTATATCTTATATACTATATATTATTATATTATATATATATTATAAAATTATTTTTTTGGTTTAAAAAGCAAATTTATGTTTTATCTTAGTTAGATTTTTAATATTAATATATTTATATAAAAATGGGTTTGTTTTTTTTTAAAACAAATAATTTATATGAAGAAAAAAAATAAAAAAAAGAATAAATAATATAATATATTTTTTTAAAAATTAAATTTAATGTTTTTAAAAAAACAAAAAAAAAAAACCCAAAATAATATATTTTTATATATATTAATTTAAAATAATTATATATATAGTATTTTATATACTTATTATTAATTTTTTATAATTTATAATATATATTAAATATATATATTTATAATATATAATTATATATATATATAATATTTTAAATATATTTAATATATATATATTTATTTTTATTATTATATAATATAAAGTAGAGGGAAGATGGAAAACGAAACTTCATGTACGTACAAAATGTGAAAGTGGTCGTGACCTGGTAATCAGTGACTTGACGAAACCAAACCCAAACCCCAAAATGTCCACAACAACAAAATCAATCCCCCGGGAAATCTTTAAACCTACTTTCAATGTGCATTTTATGTTCTCTGACGCATCAAAGAGAAATAATGAAACAAATGTTTTTCTATAGACGGTATCCCCCCAAATGCAGGTGACAGGTGACATAGATTAATGATCACAGCGTAACCACACAACCCTTTTCGAGAGTGAAAGCAGGGTAATGTCTCGAGGGAAACCCCTAGACCGCAGCTAAGATACTACCACCAAAACATTGCATTTAAAATGGTGCATCATAACAGAAAAAATGACCCAAAGAAAGTGATTAATAAACAAACCGTATCCAAAACATTACTCTGCCCGTGATTTTCAGACGAAGACTCCCAAAGCAGGTTGACATAGATCATGATCACCGCGTAAACACGCAAACCCTTTTCAGATGAAACAGGGGTTTAATGATCAGAGGCAACCACCAGACCGTGCTAATGATGACTAGCACACCACCTACCCCCAAAATAGTAAAATCATAAAAAAAGATGACCAATATCCTAACCAAAAATCTTTACCCGTGGCAGTTGCTAAAGACCACCTGCGGCTCCTCCCCCCACACCAAATATTCCCATTTTTAAAACTTGTACCGACACGAAATTGACTTGTTACAGACGAGGGAAACCGTCTTCCTAATGCCCAAAACTGTAAAAATCAAAAATAAATGGTCACAAGGTCTGCTAAACCGATAATTTGCTCCTTCTAAAGTCCCAGAGAAAAAGATAAAAATTAAGGTAAAGGAAAAAAAATTCTTTATCAATTATGCTTTTTTTTTTTTGATTTTAAAAAACCCCCATAAAACGCTCACACAAAACACACAAACACACCACCCCACACAACCACACACACACCCACACACACACACACCACCACAACATACCCCCCAAACACACAAAGACACACAACAACCCCCACACAACCACACACCACACAACACCACCACCACCACCCCACACATACAAAAACACAAAACCACCACACACACACCACACACAAACACAAATAGTAAGGTGAATCCCAAAAAATGAAATCTATCGTCTGCGATAGCTTTCCTCCTCAACATTTTTGCAAACCCCGTATATGGTGTGGGCGTGTGAAGAAGAACTCGTGTGATGTCTAATACCACACCTAAAGGGTTCCTCTCACCCTCCCTCGTCCTCTCCAAAAACAACCGTCCTTCCCTTCCTACCGCCCGCCCCACATTCCTCCTACCCAAAGCAAAATAGTAAAAAAAAAGAAGCAAAAAAAAAATCAAAAGTCCTATTTAGGAGAAAATACAGCCCTGCACGAAGTGCGAGTGATCACTTCCAATGAATGATGCAACATAATCCCCCAATGCCAGGTGTACTGATGCCCCCCACCCCCCCTCCCCTCCTCCTCCCAAAAAACCAACCCTCCTTCCTTCCTACCGCCCTCCCCCACTTCCTCCATCCCCAAAAGAAAATAATAGTAAAAAAAAGAAGAAAAACAAACAATCAAAAGCCATTTAAAGGAGATAATACAAAAACTGCAAAAAAGTGCGAGGATCACCCCTCCAAATAAAGATGCAATCTAACCCAAACCCAAGACCAGGGTCACTGATACCACCCCCCTACACCCCCCCCCCCCACACACACACACACAACCCCCCAGAAATATTATCGTGTTTGAACTTGTCCCCGGATCAGAATTTGACCCTGTTAAGACGTGACCCCCCCTCCTAATGATTGTAACTTCAAAAATCAATAACCCAAAAAGGTTTTCATATATCTTTAGTACAAACATACAAAACCAAATACAAATCTACGCCCCGAATTTCATATAACGAGGATGATAAATGATCTTTTCTTCTTATTCGAGGAAAGGGGGTGGGGGGCATTTGTCTGAGGTGTAACCAACCAAAAAAAGGAAAAATCCATTTTAACCCTTACAAAAGATGACAATTTTTCGTATTACGTAAATATAAAAAAAAATATACATATCACTATCCTTTTCTCACCCCAACATTAAAAAAAAAAAAAAAATACTTGCAAAATCATAATCAATACTTTAAAAATGTTTAAAAAATCCCAAATAAAACAAAGATGCAACTTAATAAGAATATCTCAACAGAAATTTCTTAATTCGCGGGCGATTGATAAATTTGCGAACTCCTCTTTTTTTTAAAACATGTTATATAGTCTTTCTACATCCCAAAGGACTTTCATAAAAAAAAATACAATTCAGTGAAAAGGATCATAAACTCTTTTGTCCCAAAACATCCCTTTTAATTGACTTTAAAAGAACAAAAAACCGCGTCCTAACAGGGATAAACAAATAAGAAAAAAATAACAGGCTTATATTTTTTGTGAAAAGAAAAAGCGAAAACTACCATATCACTTTTTTGAAAATTGCGTTTTATACAACAGGTTATATAATATAACAGGAGAAACCCCTAATAAGATAACAACAAAAATTTTTTAACTTCGCATTTTCAAATAAAAATAAAATTTCACTAAAAAAAGGATCTGAAACTCTGTTGTATCAATGTCTTTTTTATGACTTTCAAAAACACCATCTAACGGGCGGATACAAAAAAAAATGAAAATAAAAAGTTTTAAATTTTCTGTGTAATTAAAATGCGAAAAACCACTATCTAAAAATTTGAAAATTTCAGGCTTAACAACATTTTAAATTTCCCCCAAAAGGGTTGAAAAGTCCCCGGGTTTTTTATTTATTTAGAGAGCATTAAAAGTTTTCAACGCATCTGGTGGCCCCAAAGAGGGTTTCCCCCCCCTATTTCCGCCTGAACAGTTAAATTTATCACCAATAGGACCCCCACCTGTCCCCACTGCCGAACCAGTTATGTTTTTTCAAAATTAACCTTAAGGGACAATGGGGTATATTTCCAAAAATGTTCCCGCCTAGTCTCAATTTTTGTACAAACAATGCAAACTAGAAAATATGCAGTTTTTCCCATATGTAAACTCGTGCACGCCAATCAGTGCTTCTCTTCTTTTAAAAAAGCCCGGGTAAACTAAATTAGGGATCCCGTTTTATGATCCCAAAAAGGAAAAAAAAGATAAATTAAAAACAAAAGGGGGACTAGCTTTTCAGTAATTTACTCCCCCCCTCGAAATTGTCTATAGACCCCCCTACAAGTATATACGAAAAAAAAAAAACTATGAAAACGGTAACCACTAATGTTGGTTACAATTTTCTTTATCTAGCAAATATGTTTTTTTGTCTCTACAAGAAGGGGAAAAAAAAACATAAAAGGCCCAAAAAACCCCTTAAAGGGGTTAATTAAAAAAAAAAACCCTTTACTTCCGTTTTCCCCCGCATTGCCTTTCTACAAATATGCAGCAAGAGATAGGCTAGAAAAGTTGTTATTTTTAAGAGACGATCCCCTCCCCCCGGGACTAGGGTGATTTACTTTATCGCGAAACGTACATTCACCCCCCGCTTTTTAGAAACACAGCATATTTTTTCTCAAATTCCCTATTCAAAGAGAAAAAATTTTTTACTTGGCACGAATAAAACTTGAACTCGACTTTTTAATTTTTTCTAATATCTTAATACAAAGTCATACCAAATCAAAAAAATTATAAAACATCCTTTGCCTAGATTTTCACTATGTCCCTAGTTTTTGTGTAGCGAAAAATTTAAAGGGCCCCCTATAATTTTTTTTATCTTCAAAAATAAAAAACACCTGTATAACAAAAAGGCTTCATTGGGATTTTTTTTCCCTTTTAGCAACTATGTCTTTATCAAAAACAAAAATTTTATAAGATATGAAAAAAAAGGTAAAATAATAAACTCCCCAGTTATAAAGCTTTTTAAATTGTACGGTATTGGAAAGACAAAGCAAATTTTCCCCCAAAGCAGGGTTTTTTTGACCAAGGACTGTTTACCCCTGTGAGAAAAAAAAAAATATATTATGCCCCCCTCGAGGGATGGATCTTAGCAGACGCATGCGTTTTTCCAATGATGCGTTTTTTTTTTTTTTAAAAACCGAGTTATAAACAACAAAACTTTATATTTTTAATAAAATTTTCTTTGCAAAAATGAAAATAAAGGTGCTTTTTTTGGTTTCATTGATATTTTTGTTTTACATGGCAGTAAAAGTGTATATGCGAGCAACATACAGTCGGGAGGAAAGTTTTTTTAGGAAGGGTTAAAAAACAGTCCAAAAAGGGGGAAAAAAACCCCGCACCCCGAAGCAAATTTTTTCTAAATGAAAGAAAAAAAAGCTTTCTTTTTAGGAAAAAAATTTTCGCATTACCTCAAAATGGGGGGGGGAAAAACTTTTTTTCAAATTTTAGAGAAAGAAAAATGCCCTTTTTTTCAAATAAAGGGTGATTGAAGTATTTGTGTATGACCAAGCAGTTTTTTTCAGATTTGGGAAATTTTGGGAAAGGGTTAAAATGTTAGCATTGCTATATTTTAACAAAAAGTCTTATTTATCTAAAGATCCCTTTCCTAAACTCTGACAAGCTCCAGGCATATCCAGATAAAAAACCCCACAGACAGGTTCGGGAATACCCTTTTTTGTCACAGAAATATTCATCGACATAAAAACCATTAATGGGCGTGCGAAGTAGGGAGCGAAAAATAGGCGACACCATGGAAGTATTTTTTCTCGTTCTTTCGTGAAAAAAACTGCACCTTATGAATATTCCCAGGGAAAATCGCCCCCTTTTTTAATCTTTTGACCAAGGAAAACCCCCCCTGTTCTAGATAGCTAGAAAGTTTTAGAAAGCTGCCTGGGTTTGTTTTTTTTTGTAGCACACGTTCTTCACACCCACTCTTCCCGCTAGCCACGGTCGTTCTCCCTATAAAAACATGCATTCTCTTTGGGCGGGGGCCTCACCCCTCTCCCCTCGACTAAGCGCGATTGTTTTTTCCCGCGAGGAGAAAAAAATTTGATTATAATAAAAAGGGAGTATAACATAATTTCACACAACACTGAATATTTTTGCAATTGATTAGAATTGGTGAGCTTATAGCCCAGTCAAGCTTGGAGGTTCCTTTGAAAAAAAACAAAAATTTAAAAAAGGGAAAACAGTAATATTCTTTCATTAGTATATAAAAAAGATAATTATCGTATGACTGCAATACACAAAAAACTATAAAAACATTTGCCGCAAAATTTGCAGAATTTAAAAATTCCATCATTCTTAATTTTTTTGCTTCCGCTTTCCCCGCAATTATTCTTTTTTTTTTCCCATTCCCAGACAGAAATACGACGATAAGGGCCGATTTGCTGTTTCCGGGGCATGTCACCTCGTGGGAAGGGAGCATCAGATCTGATAAGGTTTAAAAATACAAACAACCGATCCGACCTTAAATGCTAGTTTTTTTTATCAAATTTTTATTAAAAGTGTAATTTTTATTCTTAAATGACAAATAATGTTCCCCAAGGGTTTTATCAATATTTTTTTTTTTTTTGAAAAAGTCCCATTAAAAAAAAAAGAAAAATAAGCAAAAAACCAAAAAATATTAAATATTTTGTCTTAGAAAAAAAAAAAAAAATTTATCGTTGATTTTTATTTTAAAATTATCCCCCGCCTACGGGAAAAAAACCAATAAAAATTATATAAAAAAACAAAACATGAGTAATGTGCTTATAAAAGTATAAAACTATTGTAAAAAATTGCCCTTTTTTTTGTTTTTTTAAAAATTAGACTCCCTTGGAAAAAATTAAGTCCCATGCCAATCCCCGATCATTTTCCCGCGAGACAAAATAAAGTCTGAGAAGCTGAATTTTTCCCCCTAAATGTGCGACCGCCCAAAGGCCACTCCTCTCAAGGGGCACTTTTAGCTTTTATCAGTGCCCCATTTTTCACCTTTTAAAAAAACTTTACTTGGCGGGTTACATTTAAAACATTCAGATGTAAAAATTCCTAGTTTTAGCGTTTGGCGTCAAGAAAATTTTTTCCCTGTAATGTGACCCCCAGCCTAGACGAGGGACTCTATATTCCCCACGCGCTGCATCCACCCACGAAATATGTAGCTTGAATGTGCCCCTCCCCCTTTTCTATGTAAGCGTTGTGTCAAAAGGGGCCCCGCCCCCCTGCCGCCCCCCCGCCCTCCGCCGCCCTCGCCGCCCCGCGGCGCCGCGTGCGGTTTTAATTCCCCGCGCGGCATCCGCGTCGGGGGGGTATGGCTAAACTCACCAAATTTTAAGTCAACAATGCAAAAAAATATTCAGTGTTGTTGAAGTTTGTTTTAGCTCCGTTTAGTTATAATCACAATTTTTTTTCATCCTCGCGGTAAATAAGATCGCGCTTAGTCGAGGGGAGAGGGGGGTGAGGCCTCGCCAACGAGATATGGGGTTTTAAGGGGAACAGACCGTGAGCTAGCGGAAAAGAGTGGGGGGTTAAGAAAAATTCTACAAAATCAAAAAACCCGGGGAGCATTTTTTAAAACTTTCTAGCTATCTAAACATGGGGGTTTTTCCTTGGTAAAAAGAAATTAAAAAGGGGGCGATTTCCTGGTAGATATTCATTAAGGTGCAGTTCTTTACGAAAGGGGACGAGAAAAATACTTCCAAAAGGTGTCGCTCTATTTTTCGCCTCTTCCTCACTTCGCACGCCCATTTAAGGTTTTAGTTGTCGATGAAGTATTATCTTGTGGGCAAAAGGGTTTTCCCTGATACCTGCTGTGGTCGTCGTTATTTGGAATTCCTGGAGCTTGTCAGAGTTTAGGAAGGACTTTAGTTTTAAACTTTTTGTTAAAGATGATAGCAAGCTTAACATTTTAACCCCCCACCATATATTTCCCAAGTCTGAAAAAAAAAAAAAGCTCGGTTTTATACACAAATACTTCAATCACCCTTTTATTTTAAAAAAAAAAGGGATTTTCTTTTCTAAATTATGAAAAAAAAGCTTTTCCCTCCTTATATGAGGTAAGCGAAATTTTTTCCTAAAAGAATGTTTTTTACTTGTCATTTTGAAAAAATTTTCTTCGGATGCGGTTTTTCCCCTTAGGATGTGATTTTCAACCCTTTTTATAACTTACCTCCTGACTGTATGTTGCTCGTCATTACACTTTTATGCCCTGTAAAAACAGGGAAAATCTAAATTTAAAAACCCCAACAAGAAAGCACCTTTTTTTTTCATATTTTGCCAAGAAATTTTTGATTAGAAATAAAATTGTAGTTGTTGAAACCGGTTTAGAAAAGAAAAAAAAAAAAATCAGTTGGAAAAACGCATGCGCTGCTAAGACCATCGCACGAGGGTGTCCTAATTATTTTTTTTTTACCACAGGGGTAAAAAATATCCTTTGGCAAAAAATCCCTGCTTTTGGCGAATTTGACTTTTCATTGTCCAATACACGTACAATTAAAAAGCTTTATAAATGGGGAGTTATATTATTTTACCTCTTTTTTCATATCTTATAAAAGTTCTTGTTTTTTATAAAGACATAGTTGCTAAAAGGGAAAAATAATCAAAGTGAAAGCTTTTTGTTTTTACAGGTGTTTTGATTTTGAAAAAAAAAATTTATAGGGGGCCTTAAGTTTCGCTACTACAAAAAACTAGGGACATAGTGAAAAACATAGGCAAAGGATTTTAGATATATATTTTTTTATTTGGTATGACTTTGTATTTAAAATATTCAAAAAATATTAAAAAGACGGGGTTTAAGTTTTTTTTCAGTGCCAACGTAAAAAAAAAATTTTCTCTCTTTGAAAAGGGAGATTTGAGAAAAAAAAAAGCATGTGTTACTTAAAAAACGGGTGGCTAAGTACGTTTTTGCGATAAGTAAAACACCATAGTCCGGCGGGGGGAGGGGGTCCGTCTCTTAAAAATAAAAACTTACTACTCTATCTCTTCTGATATTTGTAGAAAGCAATGACGGGGAAATCGAGAAGAAAGTTTGGTTGAATTTTACCCTTTGGGAAGGTTATTTGGTCCTTTTATAATTTTTTCCCCCTTTTTGTAGGAGACAAAAAAAAAATATTTTCTAGATAAAAGAAACTATAGAAAAAAACATTAGTGGATACCGTTGATAAATTCCTTTTCTTCGTATATACTTGTAGGGGGGATATAGACAATTTCGAGGGGGGGAGTAAATTATAAAAAATAGTCCCCTTCTGTTCTAATTCATCTTTTTTATAGCTCATAAAAGGGGGCCCCAATTGATGTTTACCCTGGTCTTTTTTATATCAAAAGAGAAGCCTGTATTTTACGTGCACAGAGTTATACATTGGGAAAAACTGAACATATTTTCTTTGTTTGCATTTTTAGATTGTACAAAATTGAGACTGAGGGGGGAACATTTTTTGGGAAAAATACGAAAATTTTCCCTTAAGGTTAATTTCAAAAAAATAACTGGTCGGCCGTGGGGGGCAGGTGGTGGTCCTAGTTGGTTTGATAATTAAAATTTCAGGGGGAAAAAAGGAGGGGGAAACCCGTTTTGTCTCACGCAGATGCGTTGAAAAACTCTATTAATGCTCTTAAAAAAATAAACCGGTTTATTTTCAACCTGTTAGGTAATTAAACTTTGTATAAACCGAAATTTTCAAATGTATGAGATAGTGGTTATCGCATTTACATTTACACAGAAAATTTTAAACTTGTTTTTTTCATTTTATTTGTATTTACCGCCTGTTGATGTGGGTTTTGGTGAAATCATAATAAAAACTGAGTACAAAAGGTTTCATGATCCCTTTTTAGGAATTTTATTTTTATTAGAAAGTGCGAAGTTAAGAAATTTCTTGTTTTTCTTATTAGGGTTGCACCTGTTTATTATGATTAACCTTTTTTATAAAACTGCAATTTTCAAAAAGTGCTAGTGGTAGTTATCGCATTTACATTACACAAAAAAAAAAGCCCCGTTATTTTTATCTTATTTGTGTTTCACCTGTTAGGGCGGTGTTTTGTTTCTTGAAAGCATATTAAAGGCAGTTGGAAAAACAAGAGTTTCATGATCCCTTTTTATGAATTGTATTTTTTTTATGAAATCCCTTTGGATGAAAAAACACTGTATAAAATGTTAAAAAAAAGAGGGATTTTGCAAGTTACAATCGTTCCCCGAAGTTAAGAAATTTCTGTTGAGATTTCTTATTAGAGTTGCATCTTTGTTATATTATGCATTTGTAAAATTTGTAAAGATATTGATTTGATCTTTGAAGTATTTTTTTTTTTATTATGCATATGGGGTGAGAAATGGATAGGTCATTCATTATTTTTGTTTATATTTACGTAAGCGAAAAATTGTCAACTTAGTAAAGGGTTTTAAAAGGTTTCCTTTTTTGGTGGTTACCCTCAAGACGAGAGGCACCCCACCGTATTACCTCTGAATAAAAAAGAAGATCTATTATCATCCCCGTTATATGAAATTCGGGCGATATGATTTGTATTTGTGTCTGTTTTTTTTTGTATAAAGGCATATATGAAACCTTGTTAGGTTATTGTTTATGACAGTTTCATTCATTTTTGGAGGGGTGGGCACCGCGTAACGGGGCAATTTTCGATCCGGGGACAAGTTCAAACACGATGAATATTTCTCGGCGGTGGTTGTGTGTGGGGGGGGGGGGTGATGAGGAGGTGGGGGCATCGTGACCCTGTCTTGGTTGGATTTTGTTGCCATTCATAGGAGGGGTGATCACTGCACTTCAGGCAGGGTGTATTATTCCTTAAGTAGGAGTTGTTTTTTTTTTGCTTTTTTTTCTTATATTTTTGCTTTGGGTATGGAGGAATTGGGGCGGGGGGGTAGGAAGGGAAGGAGGGTTTGGGTTTTTAGGGAGGGGGGGGAGGGGGTGGGTCTCATGACACCGGATTGGGTTTTGGGTTATGATTGCATATTCTTAGGGGGTGTCCTCGTACTTTAGTGCAGGGGTGTATTTTCTCCCTAATAGGACTTGTGATTTTTTTGTTTTCTTCTTTTTTTTACTATTATTGCTTTGGGTATGGGGAATGTGGGGCAGGGGGCGGGGAAGGGAAGGAGGGTTTTGGGTTTTGGAGAGGGCGAGGGGAGGGTGAGAGGAACCCTTTTTGGGGTGGTATTGAATCACACGAGTTCTTCTTCCACATCGCCTACACCATATACGGGGTTTTGGGAAAAAAATGGTTGAGGAGGGAAAGTTATCGCAGACGAAAAAATGTTATTTGGTATTTACCTTACAAAAATTTTTTGTGTGTTGGTTTTTTGGGGTGTGTGTGTTTTGTGTGTGTGTGTTTATGTGTGTTGTGTGTGTGTGTTGGTGTGTGTGTTGTGTGTGTTGTTTTGGGGTTTTTGTGGGGGGGGTGTGGGTGTGTTGGCGCATTGTATAGTGTTTATACAATCAAAATAAAAGCATATTGTTATAACGAGTTTTTATAAACCTTTACACTTTAAATTTTATTCTTATCTTTGGTACTGTAAGAGGGCAGAAATTTTCGGTCTTCAGACCTGTTTTTGACCTATTTATTATTACTTTTACAGTTTCGGCATTAGGAGAGACGGTTTCCCCCTCTGTAACAGAATCAATTCTCGATTCGGGACAAGTTTTAAAAATGGTGAATATTGTGGGTGGGGCAGGGGCCGGGGTGAGCATTTGTAGCAAATGCCTAGGGTAATGATTTCGGTTACGGAATTGGGCATTTTCTGTTTTGATGTACTATTTTGGGCTGTAAGGTGTGTGTGTAGTATCATTAGCTACGGTCGGTGGTTGCTCTGATCATTTAACCCGCTTTTTACTCTCGACAAGGTTTTTCGTGATTACCGGTGATCATTGATCTATGCAAAATGATTTGGGGGAGATCTTGTCTGTACCTCACTGGCATGAGTATGATTTCGGTACGGGATTGGTTTTAATACTTTAGTGGTCTCTTTTTGTTTTGATGCCATTTTCAACTGCAAAGTGGTGTGCTAGTATCATTTTGGCGGTCTAGTGGTTGCCTCGTGTCATTATCCTGTTTTACTCTCGAAAGGGTTTTGTGGTTACGCCCTTTTTGATATTAATCTAGTCAACCCGTCACCTGCATTTGGGGGGGATGTCGTCTGTAGAAAATCATTTTTTCTTATTTCCTTTTATCGTCATGTCGAAACATAAAATGCAATGGAAAAAGGTTTAAGTTTTGGGTATTTATTTTTGTTGTGGACATTGGTTGGGTTTGCGGTTTTTGGGTTTTCAAGGCACGATTACGTCCGGACTGACCTACTTTTCCCTTTAGGGATAAAACATGAAAATTGTTCGATTTTGTCCATCTTCCCTACTTATTATATATTTAAATATTTAAACCACAAAAAAATAACCCATACAACACACACACACACCCACACACGCACACCACAACCCACACCAAAGGTTATATTAGGTTAGGTTAGGTTAGGTTGGGTTTAAAGTTTGGTTAGGTTACGTTAACATATTTTGGTTAAAAGAAGCCCCCAAAACACATACACATAGAAAGACCCCATAAAAATCTTATAAAAAAATTTTAAATTTTTCATTATACATATTAAATAATATGTAGATGTATAATTTTAAAAACATAAATACACACAACACTGCACCACACGCTGGTTATGTGTGCATATATATATTTTATATAATATATATAAATATATAAAATATATATAAAATTTAAAATTAAATAAGAGATACATAGAGGTATATCCTCTAGGGCGGCAGCTTGTAGTGGACCGCCTTTATAATCCCCCACGGCCCTACAATGTCATTCTTCCCCCCTAGAGATGAAGGGACAAAGCCCCCCCTCGCTCCCGGAGGAGGTTACCCCTAGGTCGTCGAAAAACCCCTTTTTATCCATAGTGGGTGGGAAAAACCCGTCGCAGTGAGGTGCTGCGAAAAATAGAAAACGGGAAGCTCGCCGGGGCGAATCACCGCTTGGCTTTTTTTTATTTTTTAACCCTTTTGTGTGTGTGTGTGTGTGTATTTTAAATAAATATTTTTTATCCTCTTTTAGAAAAAAATTTAGTCGAAAAAAAATAGACCCCCGCAAAAAGCAAAAAAAAAGGAATTTAAAGGGCCCCTTTTTTTTCTTTTTTTAAAACTTCCAGAATATTTAAATCTTAATTTTTTACAATTTTACGGACTTTTATTAGCTTTTTTTACTGTTTATGTAGTATTTACACTTCGAAAAACAAAATATTCCTGGTGTGCTGGTATTTAGATGGTTAGGTTAGATTGGGTTTTAGTTAGGAAAGGTTGGGTTTGGTTTGGAGATAGTATATGTTGGGTAAGTTATTTTTTGGTTTTTGGTTAAGTAGTTTCGTTAGTTTAGATTAGGATCAATTTACTTTAAAAATTTTATCTTATTTTTTTTTAGGTATTTTAATTTAAGATTTAGGTTTATTTTTTTATTTATTACATTAGGTTTATTAGGTTGGGTTTAAATAATGATGGATTATTTACTAGGTTGGGTTAAAAAATTACTTACCAAAGCTACGTAAACCCCCACCCCACCCTACCCTATTAAAAAAAGACCTAACCTAACTGAACCTGAAATAAACCAAACAAACTAAAAATTTAACGAAAACAATAAACCCAACCCTACTAGCTAAACGGAGCTAACCAAACTTAAACCCAACCCAATTTTCAAAAGTAAACTACCTAACCATAACTAATCTAACCTATCTAACTAAACCAAAATTAATTTAAACCCAAACTTACCAAAAAACCTAAAACCCAAACCCAAATTAACTAACCTAACCTAAAAAACCCAACTAAACCAAATCTAACCCCCCAATTTTTTTAAAAAATAACTAAAACCAAAATAATCTAAACCCAAAAAACCTAACCCCAAAAATTTAAACTAAACTAAAAACCCAACCCGATAAATAATCCAACAAACCTTTCCTAACTAAACCTTTAAACCCCCCGAAACGAAAATAAAACTAACCAAAACTAGCCCAAAACTAACCTAAGCTATCTAAGAAAGGTAAAATTCTGATAACAATCTATCCTAACCTAACTAAAACCAAAACGAATTTTTTAAATTAAGCTTATGTAAGGAAAAAAAGTTAACCCATTTTTAATTAAACTAACTAACCAAACCCAAAAATCTATAACTAAACCAACCTAACCACTAAAACCCAATTAGATAATTAACCTAAATAAAGAAAACCCCAAATTTAAAAAACACAACTAAAATAACAAAAAAACCCTTCTCTAATCTAAAAAATTAAACTTAAACGAAACCTAACCCAATATCCCTAAACTAACATAAATAACGGGAAAATAACTAAATAAAAACCCAACCTATTAAACCTAATCTAACATAAAATAACAGGACAAAAAAACTAAACCCATTCTTTTCTAAAAAACCGAAGTAATTAACCAACCTACTACCAAAACAACCGAATAAACTAATTATCCGTAAAATATCCTAACGATGCTAAACATATAAGCCTATTCTAACATAAAAAATAAACTTTCCCAAATAAACGTCATTTAACCTAACCAAACCAAAACCCACCCAACTTTTAAAAAAAACAACCTAACCCCAACCTATCCTAACCTAACGAAAACCCAAACCAACCAAATTATCCTATTGAAACCTATCCTAACAAAATAAAAAAAACGCAATGAAACCTAACGAAACTTAACCTAACCAAAATACATAGGCAGGGAGATACACAATAATAGATGGGCCGGTAAGAATGCTGCTGCAAGAAAAATAAGTAGGTAATAGATAACAGATACGTAGGTAGGTACGTAGGTAGGGATAATAACTAGATGGTAGACACGTAGGGAAGTAAATAGAATTTTAGGTAGGAAGGAGGTAATAGCCAATTATCTAATGGGCATATAAACATACATATATACATACTTAACACACGAAAAATATGCACCCCTTAAAAAAAAAACGGGATATATATATATATATATAATATAATTATATATATCTATATATATATATATAATAAAAAATATAATAAAAATATTATTATTATATATATATATATATATATATAATATATATAATTATATCACAAAATAAACTACAATTAGGGATCATCTGACCACGGCGGCCAAAAATGAACCTACCTTAAAAAAAAAATATATACACTGTACTAATTTCACACATACATATGTATGAATCATTCTACCTTTTTATTTATTACGAAACTATCTATCTTTATAAATAGTGATGTAAAAAAAAGTATTATGTATTATTTTTAATATCTATGTACTATTATATATTACATACACCCACAATAAAAAATGTATATTACACATATGTATATATTTTTCATATCATGGGTGTGTGTGTTGTGCGTGTGTGTGTCTCTGATCCCGCCCACCTCTCAGTGGCCATTCCAACCGGCAGAGGCTCCGCCCCCTCGGCGCCTTTCTTCCCCCGCCCGCCCCCCAACTGGCACTAAGCTCCGCCCCCCCCATAGAGGTCGGGCCCAAAGGCATTCCAAAGGAGGAGGGGGAAGTGGGGGTCGATTAGGAAGGAGGCCCCCATTGGATCATCCAGCGGAAAAATCTTTTCCCTTGGTGGAACGCACGCTGCTCGAGGGCGCAGCCGGAGACTCGGGAGGAACAGACGGAGAAGGGAAGAAGCCATCCAAATAAACAACAATAAGGGAAAATGAGACAAAAAAAAGGGAAAAAGACGAAAAGGGGGAAAAGCCCTCCAAATAAGACGAAACAATAAGGGGAAAAAAGACGAAGAAAAAGGGGAAGACGAAATAGGAAAAACGATCCAAAAAAAATGGAAAAAATAAAAAGAAAATAAAAATATTATATATATATATAATATTATATATATATATATATATATATATATATAATAAATATCACTCTTTTTCTTTCTTTTTCTACACAATACCCAAAACACAGTATTATATAAAAAAAAAAAAAATTTTTTTTTTTTTTTTTATAATTTTTATAATATTATAGTATTAATTTTTTTTAAATATATAAAAAAAAAATAAAAT